>NW_017309060.1:0-31934 GCF_000935625.1 Nanorana parkeri | reverse complement strand
CGTGGCAGAAACCGTGGAGACCTTGATATCGCTATTAGCAATTGGCGTAGCTCACACATCTCTCATGTTACTTTAGGAGGCATAGCGCGGCCCGCTGCCAGGGGCGCAGATTGCCGGCCGCGGACGAAGAAGGAGGCGATGTCCCGGGCACCGTCGGAATCCAGAGTAGAGGTGGAAGAAAGCCGTGCTGACATCCACTGTGTGAGGAGGGTGAGTAGTGAGATAGTCCGATAAATCAAGCCTCCGGGTCGCAGAGCTCCGATCGGCACGTCCTCAGTCCGCCATGCTTGGCCACGCCCCCGAGGGAAACATTTTAGATGCGGCCTGAGTTAGGGCTTCTTTGATCTATTTTGTGCCCGGCGGCATCAATTTTTGGTTCGGCAGTCCCATGATGCTGGCGAGCGGGTGGCAGGCGAGCTGTGACCCCGAAGTACAGGCTGTCAGATGCGGTACAGGGCGTGCTAGCCGCTCGGAAGTGTCGGGGAGAAGCGGAGCGGCACTAGTATGGGCCATCTTCGTCTGCTTCGCGCATGCGCCTCGGGGATGCTCTTTAAAAAGCAGACCTGGGTGTAGATGTAGAATGTATTTAGATGACTGAGGATCCCCTTGAATGGCCCCAGGAGGTTTCATTCTGGCACCAGTCATGGGTTAAGGTGAGCATTGCAGAATTACAAGTTCTTTGAGGGTGTGAGCTTGATGACCCAAGGAAGAAACTCAATCATCATTTGATGGAATTAATTAGAGAAATTATTTTTATACATCTCCTTCTTTCCACACTGGCATTTCCCTTTACAGGTTAGGTGAGTCTGCGATACCTCCGTTTCTTATCATTGCCGAGAACATTCACCTTCCTTCAATGTTCCTTCTTAGAAGTCTATTTTGTTTATTCTACTGATGACCTATATTAGATGAGAGTTCCCCTGTGCTAGCTTCTTGTACATGCAATGTTCAGTCGGCTGTACACTGGACAATTCTGATATATGAGGAGTATTGTGATGGATGTTTAACTGAAGTCAGAGAGGCTGAAGCAGCAGACTCCGTCTCTGGGATCTAATGTCTCAAAGGGCTGGTCATTTGCACTGATGATCCCGGGGATGGAGAGGTGAGTGCAAACAAGTTCACATAAGGGAAGTTTAGTGTTAAAGTTACAGGGAGGATTAATGTGCAGGTTAGTGTGATGGCTACTGCTAGGTTTACAGGATTGGTTAGTGTTGGGGTTAAAAGGAGGGCTGGTGTTAGGGTTACAGGGAGGGTCAGTGATGGTGTTACGGGAAGGGTTAGTGTGGGGGGTTAAAGGGAGGGTTAGTGTTGGGGTTACAGGGGGTTTAGGGTTACAGGGAGGATTAGTGTTGGGGTTCCAGGTAGAGTTAGTGTGAGGGTTGCAGTGAGGATTAGGGTTGCAGGGAGGGTTAGTGTTAGGGTTAAAGGGAAGATTAGTGTTAGGATTACAGGGAGTGTTAGTGTTGGGGTTAAATAGAAGGTTAGTGTTTCAAGAAAGTTTAGTTTTAGGGTTACAGGGATGGCTAGTGTTGGGGTTCCATGGCCATGATCTACTCCTTGAGCTGATGTTTGCTCAGAGGAAATGCTTCCTGTATATTGTCATTTATCATTCCTGTAACAGATGCCAAGATCTTTCTTCCATGGATGAATGATATTAGATTATTGCTCCCCTTTCATGCAACTTTCAATCTGCTGTACACTAGAGGATTCTGATGTATGAGGAGTATTGTGAAGGATGATTACCTAAAGCCAGAGAGGCTGAAGCAGCAGACTTGTGTGTATGTGTTGTAAAGTAATAATAGTGATAATATGTTGCGCTAGGTATTATTAGTCTTCTAAATCCAACACCAACATTTGTATATAATTAAATTATTAGATCAATATGTGTTTTGATTGAAATTAGTGATTATTAATCAGTATATCAACCTTTGTGTACAATCGCAACTGTGTCTTATGTGCAGCTGGTAATCACTGACACATTATTTCTCCTAGCGCAACTATTTGCTAACTTGTGTTGTAAAGTAGTCACCGCTCCAACCTCGCTCCCGGGATGGACTACAATCTCAATACAAATGAGTATACTAAACGTGGAGTGAGCTTGGAGCGGTGACTACTTTACAACACACACAGGGACCATGGGGAACAAGCGTGCTGTATAACCAACTAAAGTCCTATTTAGTAGCTTAAACCACATGCTAATAATATATATGAGATAAAGGATAACATACAGTAGATGGAAAAATAAGCAAATAGGTTTATTATGTAACAGAAAACTTTTTTAGTTGTCACTGTCATATTATAGAGGATCTAACATATTTACATTGTTTCGCTTATGAATTCTTTGCTAAACTAATTCTACTGAAGAATTCATTTTACTAGATCCAAGTTGGGAGAATGAAACGTTCCGATGTGCTTTTCTTTTTGTTGTTGTAGATATAAGGATCGGCGAGTGGGGGATGGTTGGGGAGAAATATTCATTATTTTGTATACTGTGTATAAATGTCATCATTTGAGGTCATGGAGAATTAAAGAGGACAACTGTCTGTTACTTATGCAGTTGATAGTCTTGGGGTGCCACCTCTTTCCTCCTGACCATCACACCCATTAGAGTTTCTTGGACATCCCATCCCAAAATTATAGGCATTAGTATGGAGTAGTGATGGGCCGAACAAGCCCGAGTTCGGTTTGAATCCGAACTTTTGAACATCCAAAAAGTTTGAATCCGAACTCGAACTCCATGCAAGTCTATGGGGGTAGAACTTTCAAAAACAATTGTCCCCTTTAAGATTATATGCAAGTTATTGGCCATAATAGTGTATGACCCTTAAGGTCTGGTAGGAATTTTAAGGAGGAACCCCACCCCCAAAAATGGGAGGGGGTAAAAAATGTGGACCCCCCTAAAATTCCATGCCAGACCCTTGGACCGAGCACAGGCCTGGCAGGGCAGGACTAACGAGCGCCCCTTCCCCCTCCCCTTCCTTACTAGGCCACATGCCCTCGGCACTGGGAGGGTGCTTTTCCAGGGTCGCCCCTGGAAAATAATCTTGTCCCCGTGCCGATATGGACAAGGAAAAAACGTACTGCACACCGTGATACATCATCTTCTTGTCCTGTTGCACTGGCCCAAAAAGGTTCTTATGATTGCCTTTAGTAAATATGAACTTTATATTTAATATGACTTCTGTCTGTTCTTCTTGTAGCTCTGCTGTTGTACTCCATGGCCAGTTTCAAAGGATTGAGAATCTTCGCTATACTCATGATGATAGTGATTATATCATATATTGGAAGAATTTCTTTTAAATATAAAGACCATTACATCCCGAAATTCCTCATTCACAATTACTTAGTAAGTAATGGAATGTTCAGTTTGTCAGAAAAGGAAACCTCCGATCCTTTCAGTGCAAACACAATCCTAAGAAAAGGAAATGGAATCCTATTTGTGGAGACCACGGACAGAATGGAGCCACCGTCCCTGGTGTTGTGTGCTATTGAATCAGCTGCCCGAGTCTACCCCGACAGACCGGTGGCCTTCTTCATGAAAGGACTGGAGGACATCATCACAGAAGAAGACGAGAAGAGAGCCAAAGAACGATTTCCATCCCTTTCACCTTTCGGCAACGTTTACCTCTTCCCTCTCAGAATGGACCAATTGTTTAATAACACGCCGATTAAGTCTTGGTTTGATAAGGTACATTAGATACTAAGTGGGGTAAAAAAAAGGGCTCATCAATCTCATGGTTGTATTAAAGTGAACTTATCCTGAGGAAGACACAATGGCTACTAGAGATAATAGAAACAGAGAGTCTTAAGTTCTCTAAAGTCCTGTTGAAAATTGTGAGATTTTTGTAAAAATACATTTGAGTGAACGGGGAAAGTTTGAATTTGGTTGAAGTTAGTGGTTTCTAAGGGCGCAATGGGCTTCAAAATAGCTCCTGAGGTATATAGAAGCCTGGAAGCCTGTTTTTATGGGGGTTTTTTCCAAAGGAACACTAAGCAGAAAAACTTCCAAAATTGCATAAAAGAAGCTATGACGGCATCAACATTTTTGTTCATTTCATCAAAGAAAATGAATTTTAATGCTGTTTCAGATTCGGAGGCAACGAGCCTCCGAAACTACACAATAAACTGCAGAACGAGCGGTGGTTCATGCTGGCCACCGGCATGTTCTGTGCTTGCGCTCCGCAATTTTGGAGTGTTTCTTGGTATGCACCAAGGTGGCGGGTGTAGCCATCTTGGAGTATACTAAAATATACTCCAAAATGGCAGTGCGCATGTGCAGAACGTGCCGGAAGCTGATGTGGCCCAATGCTCATTCAGCGTATAACATCACCACCATGTGACATCATATGCTCTGCTTCCAAGATCGCAGCAGGCGTGTTCTGTAGACAAATTTATGTAGGCATGAATATAGTTTTCGGATTTTTTTTGGGGGGGGGAACCTCAATATATAAAAAAAAAATTCTTACCAGACCCTTAATCTGAGCAGTGGCCTGGCAGAGCAGACCTAAAGGGTCTGGTATGACTTTTGAGGGGAATCTCAGGGGAAACCCCTTTTGTTTTTTGGCATTGAGGCCCCCCCTAACATTCCTACCAGACCTAAAGGGTCTGGTATAAATTGGAAAGGGAACCCCTTAGCTTTTTTTTTTTAATTTGACGTTTAACAACAAAAGTTAATTCCAAACGACAATCGGAAAGAGATTTGGATACGTTTGTATTCGTTATTTTTTCATTCAGAAATTTGGATGCATCCGAATGTCCAAATTTCCAAAAATTTGTTTGAATTTCAATTTGGAACAAAACAAATCGCACAATGTATATCATTCAGAATGAGGTCTTACTTATGCTTTGTATGGGGCAAGATGATGTCTCTGTCTTTGGAGTCTATACCTCTATTTATACAAGAAAGTACCTTGCTTGCTCTTTCTATCTAGTTTAGCAGCCCACAGCTCATGCCTATGGCAGGTATGTGGTAATGCTGCAGCTGCCCCTAAAAAGGTTAACTGACGTAGTATTTTGAATGTGAAGAAATGTTCTTATGTTATGGTCTCATGCTATGCTGTACTTTTCTTGATTACCAGGTAGACCCTAAAAAAGAAATCTACTGGACCCATGTTAGCGCAGATGCCTGTAGGCTTGCCATGATATGGAAGTACGGCGGCATTTACATGGATACCGATGTCATCTCCCTTCGTCCAATACCCGAGGACCATTTTCTAGCAACTGAAGGTTTCACAGCTACTAGTAACGGTGTTTTTGGCCTCTCCTCACATTACCAGTTGGCATGGCAGTTTATGGAGAACTTAGTTGAGAACTACAGGGGAGAAATATGGGGACACCAAGGGCCAGGGGTTTTTACACGTGTTGTAAAAAAATTGTGTAGCTGGCCAGTTTTTAACTCTACGGATGATGTCATGTGTTCAAACATAAGTTATTTTCACCCTCAACGTTTCTATCCCATCCCGTATCCATCATGGAGACGGTACTATGAAGTCTGGCAGAATTTGCCAAATTTTAATAACTCCTATGGCTTACATCTTTGGAATTACATGAATAACAAAGGTATATCTATGGTACCTGGAAGCAACACATTGGTGGAACATATCTACCAAAAATACTGCCCTACCACCTATGAATATGTCTTGGGAAAACTCACTAATTCAAGGAGAAACTTTACAAATATCTTTAGACAACAATAGGCACCTTTAGAAAAGTTTAGTAATGACAATCTACAATCAGATATTTATAGACAATTGCAGGTTTTTTATTCTTTGCATGCCTTGCATGCCAATTAATCCATCTCCCGTTACTTCCTGGAACCCTGGCACATATGACTTCGACATGCACCATGCACATCATGCGAGGGGAAAAAATACCTTTCCCTGAGATCTTGCAGGTTACAACAAAAACAGTAATTGTAAGTAAAATAAAAATATGGTTACATAACTAATCAATGTAAGATGATTTCATATCAGCATGCCGAGCTGAATGCTGATGTGATTTTTAGTGAAAGGGGGTAAAGGTCCACTTTAAAAACACAGATTATGTGGCTCATTTAAAGCAGAACCCTCCTATCCTTTACAGCCAAGAAAAGTGCCATCTTAGTCTCTTCTAGGATTGAAGTTGCTATAGTGCTACACATGTAATAAGCTATGACACCAGCCATATGAGAGCTTAACCACCTCAGGGCCGGGCGTTGTAAAAAAACAGCCGGCCGAGAGGTCTCTAGATCTAAACGGGTGTCTTTAGACGTCCGCTCAGACACGCCCCCTCGCACGCGTCACCTAAGCTGGAAAGAAGCTGATGGAGCAGATCTGTGCTTCATCAGCTTCTTTTGGGGGGTCCTAGGTGACATTAGGGGTCTTGGAGACCCCTGATGTCTCCATAAAGAGGACCTGTCACATATTTTGCTAACACATAGGGGGTTTTTATTAACCCCCGTATGTGATAGCAATAAAGTTTAGCGGAAAAAAATGTAAGTTCCCCTACCCCCAATTTTTTTTAAAGTTACACATAAAAAAGAATAAAGAAACAAAAACATTTTTTAAAGTCCCCACCCATACATACACGCATGCAAACATGCGTCGGGGGCGCATACGTGCAAAAAAGACGATTGCGCCCATTACGCCGCACATGTTACATATCGCCGCGAACGTCGGAGTGAGAGCAATAAGTCTAGGGCCATCAATCACTGATAACACTAAACTGATGAGCGGTAAAAGCTTTCAAAGCGTCGCATATGGCCAATTTTAGGTATGGTAGTTTTCTGCTAATTCGCGGGTGCGCGCAATTTTAAAGCTTGACATATTTTGTGTCTATTTACCCGACGTGACCCCGTCTTTTATATTTTACCAAAAAACTGGGTAATAATAAATGTTTCCTAACATAATGTTAAAAAAAAAACTTTTTTTTTTCAAAATTTTATGTAATTTTTCCTAATTATAGTAAAAAATAAAAACCGCAGTGGTGATAAAATACCACCAAAATAAAGCTCTATCTGTCCCCAAAAAATGGTATAAAATTCATTTCAGTACAGCGTTGCATGACGGAATAAACGTCAGTCAAAGTACCGTAGCGCTGAATACTGAAAAATAGCCTGGACAGGAAGGGGGTGTAAACACCTGGTCTTTGAAGTGGTTAAACATTCAGTTTAGAGCTGAAATAACCTCACTGACAACCTTGGCAGTTGGCATGCCTTAAATTTAACTGTATTGGGTTAATCAGCTGTGTTGAGTCCATTCCTGATTCGCCAAAAGCACTGACCAGAATCCTTTAAAATGATTCAGTGGGTGCTGAGGAAGCCAGTGGATGGCACCACTTAGATCAACGTGTAGAAGAATAAGCCACCAGCACTGAGGTCCACTTTATCTTCCCGTCTTTATTGAGGTCAGGTAAACATGGTATCACATAGAGACGTAACGTTTTTGAACCTTATGTGGTCCCTTCATCAGGCAAAACAAAGTGTGGCTCCATTCAGAGCGATCCAATATATCAACTGTCCAGTATTCTCCAGTGCAGTTTGTGTAAAAGATCTTTATTCTACTTTCCAACCACTTCCAGTTTATTATCCACCTCTGTGCTTCCAATAGAGCTCCACCCTCAATTGAAAAGATCTTCACCCCCTTAGGTGGAAGTTATCTATTATAACTCATGCCAAATGCGTCTGTGTTATGCAGGGAAAAATCAAATCTTTTTTTTCCTCCATGGCAATGTAGAGATGATAAAGTGTATGATTCAGCTAAAAGAAAATAAGTTATGTTCTCCATATGAGAGGAGGAACAACAGTTTTCATTCACATGGAAGGCCTACTTGCAGTCGTCATGCACAGTGTGAAGACATCTCTTTTTGTTTCTGCACTTTAACCCAACTTCAAATGCTAGTTGACAAACAGACAGTAAGGTTCTTGACTGAACAATAGGGACGTAGAAGCTCCTAAGTCAGTGCAACCCTTGCATTCCAAGCATTGGTCTCAATAAAGATTCCCAAGGCAGAGCTAACTTTGGGGGGACACGGTCCCCAAGACATGTTCTCCACAGGAGATGAGGAACAACAGTTTTCTGGAGTAAGATATCCACCAATCACAGAACAGGACCTCAGTTACACGCTACGGTGGGAGGAATGGGCCAGAAAGCTGTAAACACTCCTTACAAACTGACTCTCTTATTGAATAAATTGATTTACTGTAAAAGAATTGTGGCAATTGTAACTTTATTTTATAGCTGAGGTGTCTATAATATTGTAATAACCTTCTATCAATAAAATTATTGAAAATAAAAATTAATATTTGATTTTGGGTTGGCTCTTGTATTTTGTGTCTTTTCTGGGTATTTTCTTTTACCTTTTAGATACTCTAAAGGGAAACTCAGCCTGCAGTATTTGCCTCTATGCCCCTTCCGAAGTGGCCAAAACCAAGTTATTGCTCTCTCTCTCACTCTCTCTCTCGCTCTCTGCTGGCCTTCTCAATTATTTTTTATCCTACCATGTGGGGAAATCATTGAGGAACCATGACACTTGGCTTTGCAATGGCTGTGGGAGTTTGGTGCCGCCAGCCATACTGGTGTGGTAGCTCGTCACTGAATTCCTTGAGAGTTCCAGGCATAATTAAAATGCTTTGACATTAATTGACACGCCTAGAAGGCCCCTTTTCTTCTGTGTTCAACCCCTACCTCTTTAGGTATACGGTTTCTCTTGGTGGCACACTGCCAGAGCTGCTTCGCGTCCTGTAATTCACCAGGGATTGAAGAGAGGGGATTGCTCTGCACCAATGGCTCTGCACCAATGTCAGCTTCCTGAGCCAAGATCCTGATGACACAGAGCAAGTAGCCATTTCTTGGGTGTGGTAACTCGTCTCTGGATATTAGCCAGGATCAATACTGCAGTATTGGTAAGATCACTCTTACGTTGTAAATGGAGAAGATGATCCTGTGATGGACTACAATCTCAATACAAAGTAGTAAACTAAACCTGAGATTGTAGTCCATCACGGGAGGGAGCTTGGAGTGGTGACTCCTTTACAACACACACGGGGACCATGGGGAACACAAGTAGCCCCCCTCCAGAAGAAAGGACATTGTCAGCACCAATTCAGAGATGATTGGAGGATCTACAGCCGAGTGATATACAAATAAGATAATTTTTTGTTAATGGTTGAATGTATTTTTAAGGTTTAACTCCTTAGTTTAGTGTCACTTTAATAAAAGGTTGTTTTAACTCTAAGCAGAAGACTTGGCCGCTGATATCTTGCATGCACATATAACATTGTTTATTTCAAAATCCACCATTTTGAAGCGCCCTTTGGGAGGATCACTAAAGCCGATTGTTTTCATGTTTGATGCTATTTTAGTTGACCAGGAATGGCGCTTACACTGGATTTTGCTTTTCCTCTATATGTCAGCCCCGACGATGGCTCTGTGATTAGCACCCTCATTTTGTAACACTGAGGTTCTCTGGGTCTGGCTCTGCGTTCAATACTCAGCTGTGACCCTTTAAACCCTAAAAATATAGTTTTCCAGTTTGGATTTTGAACATGTATGTAGCAAATTGGGCAGATCTTATTCAAGACACTGAAAATGAGACCCACTGCCCGTATAACAAACAATTAGATCCATGTTTTTATGAGCACAATTCATATTCTGCACCATTTCATGCACATACATGTCCTCGTGTCCAGGGGTATAACACCTTCCAATAAGTCCTGATGCAAAAGTTATTTGATTTCCCCTTACCTCTTCCACCGTCCTTGCCACCATAGTTACTCTGGAGCTCAATCCTTTCTTTTTTTTATCTCCTCTCCTTCCAGGAACATTGTAATTATCAGAAGGTGCATGGTGAGAATACCTGAAGATATAGAGAATCAATTCCTGTGTGTGAAGTGCCCAGTAACAATGGTATAATGGTATAATGGTGTAAACTACCCTGGTAGACAGGAAGAGAGTCAAGAATTATAGCAGGGAGACCACCCTCTTCCATTCCTCCATGATCCGGTTCTGATGCTCATTTGCCCATTGTCTGCACTTTTTTGGTGGTGGACAGAGATCAGCATGGGCACCCTGACTGCTCTGCGACTATGCACCCCCCCCCCCCATATGCAACAAACTGTGTTCACTGTGTGTTTGATCTATCTATCTGTCATGATCTGGGATAAGGCTCGGAGTCCAGTAGCTGAAACAGCAGGCAAATTTGTGGTATAACAGGCCGGGTTCGGTACACAAGCAGACGGTAGTAGTATAGGAGCAGGCAGAAGTGTAATCAGTGAACAAGCTGAGGTCAGTAGCCAAAGGTATCAAGTATGAAGCAGCAGACGATGAGAATAGTCGGTGAATCAGCAGCCAAAGGTTGGTACACGGGTAGCAGTATGAGGGATTGTATCACAGAGGGAGCAGGAGCAAGATAATGGCAGCAGCACAATAATCTGGCAAACAGGAAGTGCAGAGGCGTGGCTTAAATAGGAAGTTCAAGGGAGGAGCAAGAAGTTTAGAGTTCAGCAGACACTAGGTTTTACTGAGGATTACACAGGAGATCAGGCAACGAGCTATCCAAGGTTTTAAGGTGGCTCAACAGGTAGAACCACTGCCAGCTACAGCAGAGGCCCTGGGTTCAGATCCGATTCCTGATACTATCTATCTATTATATTCTCCCACTGGAAGCCACCACACTCTATTTGAAAGTTAAATGCCCTTGTGCTTATCCCCAAAAATATCCATACAAATCCAAAGTAGGTATGAAGACATTATGTGTCTTCATACCTACTTTGGATTTGTATGGATTTGTATGGAGGTCCTGCAGTGGGGATAAGTCAAAGATTTAGAATGTTATTCTCAATGTTTCAACAGAGATCAAGATGATGAAGAGGGACTGAGCTCAATTGAAATGTTGACATTAAAATTCTGAAAAATGTTGCCTCTATACCTACATTGGATATATATTTCAATTCTTAATATCTTATATTGTTGAAACTCCATATTATAATGCTAACTAGATGGGAAAAGATAGAGCTGTCAATGCATTTCTCAGATTTGTTATTTGCTTCTTCAGGGGAATGATGGAGGTTTTCATCAATGCACATATTAGTTAGTTGCAGCGTAACGGCTATAACTCCCATTGGCTGGTGCAGGGGCATGCAAGGAGAAGTACCAGATCACCAATGCCCCCACATCCAAAGGCAATATGAAGGCAATATCATAATCAACGGAAAATGATCCGACCTGAGAAGTGGGCATCACCCAGATGTAGCAGGGACCTCCCAACCATATCCCTCAGGGATCTCACTGGACGAGGGACATGCGTACGTGGTGCCATGCAGAAGACTTTGTGTGAACAATAATCATTTGCTGATGTTTCATGTTTTTAGTCCTGAAAATTAATTTGATAAATAATTTAATGCCAAAACTCTGCTGCCAAACATGAGCTCCGCTGAGTGTCAATCAAAATGAATCTATGGGGCCAGATAAACTAAGATTGGCGGTTGTTTGGGAATGTGGATTGTCATACGTGATATCCTTTTATGGTGCATCGCATGTCAAATAAATTATTATTTTTACAACATATATAATTTATAGAGATGCACCGAAATGGAAATTTCAAAACCAAAACGAAACAAAATTTACAAAAAATTGTCAGGCCTAAAACCCTAAATGTTTTTTATTTTTTTTAATTTATTGTTTATAAACTTTTAAATTTTGTTATATTTATTTATTCATTTTTGATTAAATATTTTAATTTTTTACTTTACTTTTAGGGGCTTTGGGGAAATATCAGGGGTCTAAACAGACCCCTGATATTTCCCTTTTAAAATAGAAAAAGAGATTGAGGACACAAAGTCCTCAGAGACACACAGAGTCCTCAATCTCTTTTTCTGTGTCCCCTGTTATAAACGAACAGGAATCCTCTATCCTGAGTGTTCCTGTTCATTCATAAAATGAGAACATAGTGTGTTTACCATGTCCACAATGATGAATGAACAGGAAGTGATGTAGATCACTTCCTATTCATTCATAATTAAGGCTATAGTAACCATACTCTGTCCTCAATTATTTACAAACACTCAGCAATCACTGATCACTCCTGGTACCCGCTCTCCATCTTGATACGCTGTCACAGGAGGCTGCGCGAGCGGTGCGGGAGGAGAGCGCTGGCTGTCACTGCCCACACACCGCTCTGCCGGACTGTGATAGGAGGCTGAGCTGTGTGGGAGGAGAGATGCTGGCCACTCACAGCGCTCTCCTCCCGCAGCCCTCGGCCTCCTCTGACATGTTCTCTCCTTGGTGCTGCTCTGTGTCCCAGAGGGGAGGAAAGAAATCACAGATGCACCGTTGTATCGGCAGGAAAATGGCACTTTCGGCATTTAGCCAAAAGTGCAATTTTTGGCCGATATATCAGTGCATCCCTAATAATTTATATGTCACTGTTAGATAATTCAACAATTATAATATTTCTAAGTGTCTTAAGGTGATTGCGCGAATTGAGTTTGATGAAATGTCCAGGGGAGTAAATACATGTGTGACTTTATTTGACTATATAAAGTAGTCCAGAAGTACTCGAAAGGTACAAAAGTCAACACAAATACACAAAGACAACAGCTCTATATACAAGAAGTAAGTACAGATAACAGACAATATGTTTGTGCATTAAGGGATAAGACCAGTTGTCAATGTGTGTGTTGCATGGAAAAAAAACCTATGACAGGTATGAGTGATCCTTTCATAGGCGTACATTGTAACATAATGAGACACAATTTTCATTACAAAACTAGATAAGTCTTAGATAAGTGCACTCTGACAGTTCTGCTTTACATATGTGTTCTATATATAGATATAATAATTCTTGATAGCTGTTTATTCTTTCAGATTTTAGAATGAAGTGCACACATGGAATTCTCCTTCTAAAACCTTCATACATTCAGTCTAGCACGGGGTTATATATTGTTGGACCATTCTTTACTTCCTTTAACCCCTTCATGACTGAGTGTTTTTTGAGTCTCTGTTCGTAAATGACTGAAGCACTTTTTTCATTTTTGCTATGTGTTTCTTTGACAACAATTTCCTGCTTTCTTTTTAAGTGTACCCATACATATGATATATCGTTTTTTAGAGGACAGATAGAACTATATAGTTATAAAACAAATATGCGATTAACACTCATGTGGTATGAATAAAATGCAAACAAATCAGAGAAAAACAAATACACTTTTTGTCCAGTTTTGCTTATGTGATTTTAATGATTTGTGGCAATTCCCAGCTCAATACTATAAGGAGTGCAATATGGTTTTAAAGCTACAAATTTGCCAAATTTAATATAGGTGGCCATACACCTTACAACCATTGTACAACTTTTGTTGTCCAGACATCTCACCCTCGTTCGATTTTCTTACAACTAGTCCATCATGCACAGACCAATGTAGTTCGCAATTAAAGCTCATCAGCACCACCACCACCTGTCTGATTTCCATCGATTGAAAGGACAGATTTGAGCATGTGCAGTTTTCATCTTGAGATTTTTGTTGTACACAACGCCACTAACCTGTCAATTTTCATCCAATTAGACAAAAGTTTTCTAGCCTGCTTGAAAGACAAAAATCTGCCAGTTGTACAGTAATTGAGGTTGTACGCTCCCCATCAACTGGCAGATTTTCTGACGAAACGCAATCGAAGACAAAAATCTCAATGGTTGTAAGGTGTACGGCCACCTTTAAGGTGCCCATACACTTTACAACCCTCGCAAGACAAAAGTCTTGCGAGGGTTGTAAAGTACTTAAAAACATGTACGATCTGCACATATAGGACAGGCAGATCGTACTTGCTATCATCGCAAGCCCAGCCCCCCTGAGGGGCGGGCTTGCGATGACTGCAATGAGGGGCGGGCTTACGCTGACTGCAAACGGGCAGTGTGTGCGTGCGCACACCGGCCCGTTCAGCAGTTGTCGAACCAGCAGGCCAACCAAAAGGGTTTTCTAGCTTGCTGGTTCGACGGAAGACGGACAGTAGAAACGGTCGCACGCCTTCCATACACTGCACGATTCTCGTACGATCGCGGGATTTCACGCGATTCTCGTACGAGAATCGTGCAGTGTATGGGCACCTTTAGAGGTGAAAATGCCTGTGCCAACAGTTGCAATATCTAAATTCCTAAACTAACGCCTAAAAAATAGTTTTTGGAAGAAAACAACACAGATTGGTTTATAAAAGGAAAAATATATTTTTTTATTTTTCACATATATGACACACGGTTTTTGTAGAATTTTATTATAAATGCTAATTTATGACACGTTTTTATGATAACGGTTGACACAATTTATAACTTATTTATGATATACACACACCCTTTCAAGATTGTTTGACACGGAGGTGACATCACTTTGATCCTTATTCGTTATTGAACTTCCTGAAGGACATTTAGCGCTGTACATTTCGTTACACTGTGACACTGAGTCACTGATATTTGGATTTATGTCTTTGAATAGATTGTTACATCATTAAGAGTTTTGTTTGCACAAACCAAGTGCACTTTGCACACGGAAACACCTAATCAATACACCGGCAGGTGATTGAAAACCTTTTTCCCACACCTGATTGTTGTATTGCACAACTATATACCGAGATAGTAACTATCGAGATTTATAATTTTTCACAGCAATATTTCGCACGTAGCAACTTTTCACAACCTATAGAGTACACATTATTTATTTATATTTTCGTAGACCGAGCGCAACTCACTTGCGATATAATAAGTTCACTCACACACACAGTTGCGGCTGGTCGATTTAGTTATTTAGTTTTCACACCTAGCGCAGTGATTCTTGTATTACTATTTTTTCTTATGGTCCCACAGGCCACTGTCTCTAGACAATAAAGCATTTTAAACAAAGGGACACTGGTGTAAAATTGTCCACGTATAAATGGTAACCTTTGTTCATTAGGGGAGTCATAAGGTCCCAAACTATTTTTGCACTGGTTCCCAGGAAGTCTGGACAACCAGGAGGGTCTAGACAGGAGTCTTTTCCCTCAAATACCCGGAAAGTCTGAGTGTGCCCACTTCCACTCTCACATAGTTTATAGAATTTAACCCCATACCTGGAGCGTTTAGAAGGGATGTATTGTTTAAATCCTAGCCTTCCCTTAAATTTCATTAAGGATTCATCTACTACAACATTTCTCTGGGGGGTATGCACTTCAGCAAATCTGGCCTGTATGTGCGTAATAAGGGGACGGATTTTATACAGCCTGTCATATTCAGGATGTTCCTTAGGAGGGCACAGGCGATTGTCACTGAAGTGCATAAAATGCAGCAGCATTTCAAAACGGATTCTTGGCATGGTTTGTGAGTATATTGGGGTAGACAAAACTGGATCTTGGCTCCAGTATGATCTTACAGTGGGCTTTTTATTAATGCCCATGCACAACGTGAGTACCCAGAATGTCCTTAGCTCTATTACATCAGTGGGATGCCGGGTTTGCAGTTTTTAAAAATAGCTCCTGGGGTTTGCATCCAGAAATTGGGCTGCATATAAGTTAGTTTGAGATGCTATCTCCCCTAATATATCTTCTCCTAAAAAGAGGTCCAAAAACTGAATGGGGTTAAAATTTGTAACATCCAGACTTACACCAGGATTGGCAGTGAAGGGGGGTATGTCTGGGAAAGTGGCATTTGGGGGTATCCATGCCTCACCGAGATCTGCACTGGAAGCAAAGCTGGTTATGGCACATGTCTAAACTAGTGGCCCTCTGGGGCTAGTGGCAGGGTCAGCAGGCCTCTTTATTTTCTGTCCAGTAACACTCTCTAATGAAGTGCCACTATCTATGCCACTAAACTGACTGACATCAAACTCTGTTACAGTGTCAGTAGATTCTGATCCTAAGTCAGATGCCAGGATGGCATATGCCTCTTCAGCAGAAAAAACATGTTTCTGCATAATGAACTAACTTGTGTGGGGGTATAGCTCGAATGGGGGATCACCTTCCCTGGGAAAAACAGTCCAGGCAGCAAAGTTCTTTGTCTCTCTGAACACATCCAACATGTAGCTCTCTCAGAAGGCTGTCTGAGTCCCAGGCCAGAGCAAAACCATGTCTCAGCCTTCCCCTTTTATCTCACCTGGACAAGCACTCATCAAGCAATCAACTATCCAGGTGAGACACAAAGCCCGAGCTGGACTACCCAGACACAAAGTCAAAGCGAAACCCTGGTCAGGGTTCCGCTATTCCTGCACATAGGATAGAAAGCGAGGGGAAACATACCGCCCCTCAATGATGTCTCCTCTCCTTATGTCACACTTGATAAAACATTTTTTTTTTATATGATCTCCCCAACTAAACCGTAACCTAATCCCAAACTCCCCTCAAATAAAACCTACATCCAAAAAAGGACATTTTTTTTTTACTCTTTAGGGTGCTGAAAAAATCTACAGTTTAGGTGCAGGAGATCACTATATGCTGGAAAATACTTGAGGACACAAAGTATCACACTGTACTTCTCTCTTCTGTGCTGGAAAAATACTTGGACACAAAGTATCACACCGAGCTTCTCCCTCTCTGACAGACAGCAAGAGTGCTGACAGGGAGAGGAGAAGGGGGCATGGCAAGCCCCTGTTTACAGACACTGGCTTGTCAATTACCGTATATACTCGAGTATATAGCCGTCCCGAATATAAGCCGAGGTACCTACTTTTACCCAAAAAAACTGGGAAAAAGTATTGACCCGAATATAAGCCGAGGGTGGGAAATGAGGCAGCTACTGGTAGATAGATACCAATAAAATTACATTAATATTTATTTAAAAGAAAAATAACCTAGCTCTGTAAGTGGAAAAGGGGGTACAGGGCTACATATCATGTACTACGGATCATTTAACCCATTCATATTAGCAGAGGATAATTGTAAATCTATTGTTCAGTGCACTCTATATGTAGTATATAGTACATGTACATATAGAGTGCCTGCAACAATACATTTACAATGATCCTCTGCTAACATGAATGGGTTAAATGATCCATAGTACAGGGCTACATACAGATCATTTAATCCATTCATGTTAGTATAATTGTAAATGTATTGTCTGCACTGTATTAGCAGAGGTTCACCAATCAATGAAAGGCTGCATCTAATAATTGTCCAACAATTTCAGAATAATGTTCCTCAATGTAAAATTGCAAAGACAGAAGAGCTCACCTCCTATCAGTGTGTCCAACGGTGGCTGCATTGTCTTGCGTGCCATCACCTTCTTGGTGCACTATTGCACACCTCTGTTACACCAAATATTGAACAATATTGAACAAAAATCATTTTATGAACCATTATTATATTTGGCTCAGATTATGAGATGTTTTTTGGTGCCCAAAGTCGTACTTGGGATTTCTTTTTGTTTTGGTTTCAATGGCTCCACTAGTTGAGAACAGAAGGAGGTAGGAATCGGCAACAAGGTTTGTTAAAATCCTTGAAATGTACATGAGTGGGGATGCTCTTTAAAGAGAAGACCTGGGTGTGGTTGCAGAATGTATTTACATGGTTGAGGATCCTCTTGAATGGCCCCAGCAAGGTTTCATCCTGGCACTGGCCATGGGTTAAGGCATGCATTGCAGAATTACAAGTTCTTTTAGGGTGTGAGCTCGATGTCCCAAGGAAGACGCTCAATCATCCTGTGATGGAGTTAATTAGAGACATTATTTTTATGTATCTCCTTCTTTTCACACTATACAATTGGCATTTCCCCTTTACAGGTTAGGTGAGTCTGCGATACCTCCGTTCCTTATCATTGCCGAGAACATTCACCTTGTGTTCCTATTTAGAAGTCTATCTTGTTTCTTCTACAGATAACTACCCAGATAGCAAGGATAACTTGGCACAAACTTGTGTCAGGGTTAAATTGTAATTCTTGTTAACTTGCTGCACACATTCCTGGCAAGTTGTAGACTTGCAGAACACTCGCTAGAACACTAGGCGACACTTTTTGAATTTGTAGCAAATTTGCTCGGCAAGTCTACAGCGAGAGTCCTGCAGGTCTTAGCAAGAGCTCTGTAAAGCTGCCCATACACCTTACAACCATCGCACGACTTTCGTTGTGCGATGGTTGTAAGGTAATTAAAAGCTCGTACGATCTGCCCATCTTGCACAGGCAGATCGTACTTGCGATCATCACAAGCCCGCCCCGCTAAGGTGGAGGGCTTCCGATGATTCCAATGCTGAGCGGGCAGCGTGCGCTTGAGCACACCGGCCTGTACGGAATTTGTCTTCTGAGCACGCAACTAAACCGCCAAAAATCGTACGATTTTCAGCAGGTTTCCAAGCGCGCTCGGAAGACAAAAGACGTGCGACCGTACAGTAGAAACGGTCTCACGCCTTCCATACACCTGCCGATTATCGTACGATAATCGGCAGGTGTATGGGCACCTGTGAAAGCACTGCCCAGTCCCAATTTTAAAGCACCTGTTGTTACTTTCATCCAATTCCAAAGTCTGCAAAAAAGCAACCAGAATGTATCCAAAAAATCTCTAACCTTGTTCCGAGTGTCCTAAAATGTGTCCTCTTCATACCGGCTGCCGCCCCAAGCAGTTGTTTACAAGATTAAAGGAAAACCAGTTACCAGCAATTGAAATGTCATTTTTTTTCTTCCTTTTAAATGTCAGTTTGCTGCAGCAGGTTCTATACATTGTACAGATCCGCCACTTCACAGGCAGGTTTTTCATGTTTATTGTTTCTCATTATGCAATGTTAAAATCACTGCTCCTTTAAAAACTCAAAAAGCAATTGTATCTTCCTCAGGATAAGTTTTCTTTAATACAACTATGAGATTTATGAGCCCTTTTAGCAGTAATATTATCCAGCTTTCCATCTACAAGCACCCAAATCTTCTTCCCCAATGGTACCCCACTTAGTCTCTAATGTACCTTATCAGACCAAGACTTAATCGGCGTGTTATTAAACAATTAGTCCATTCTGAGAGGGAAGAGGTAAACGTTGCCGAAAGGTGTTCTATGTCCCCCCAGGGCAGTACCCGGACCCCCATTCATGTCCCCCAGGGCAGTACCCGGATCCCCATACATGTCCACTAGGGCAGTACCCGGATCCCCATACATGTCCCCTAGTGCAGTACCCGGATCCCCATACATGTCCCCTAGGGCAGTACCCGGATCCCCATACATGTCCCCCAGGGCAGTACCCGGATCCCCATACATGTCTCCCAGGGCAGTACCCGGATCCCCATACATGTCCCCTAGTGCAGTACCCGGATCCCCATACATGTCCCCTATGGTGACATTTTCAGAGTTCTGGTCCCATAGACTTACATTGAGTTCTATGTTCGAATTAGAACAGAACCCCGAACAGCCCATCACTACTGATGACCTATATTAGATCGTTGTTCTCCTGTGCTAGCTTCTTGTACATGCAATGTTCAGTCTGCTGTACACGGGACAATTCTGATATATGAGGAGTATTGTGATGGATGTTTAACTGAAGTCAGAGAGGCTGAAGCAGCAGACTCCGTCTCTGGGATCTAATGTCTCAAAGGGCTGGTGTTTGGCACTGATGATCCCGGGGCTGGAGAGGTGCAAGCAAGTTCATATAAAGGAAGTTTAGTGTTAAGGTTACAGGGAAGAATAATGTGCAGGTTAGTGTGAGGGCTACTGCTAGGTCTACAGGAATGGTTAGTGTTGGGGTTAAAAGGAGGGTTACAGGGAGGGTTAGTGTTAGGATTACAGGGAGGGTTAGTGTTAGGGTTAAAGGGAGGGTTAGTGTTGGGGTTAAATGGAGGGTTAGTATTAGGGTTACAGGGAGGATTAGTGTTAGGATTACAGGGAGGGTCAGTGTTGGAGTTACAGGGAGGGTCCGTGTTAGGGTTACAGGGAGGGTTAGTATTAGGGTTAGAGGGAGGATTAGTGTTAGGGTTACAGGGAGGGTTAGTGTTAGGGTTACAGGGAGGGTTAGTGTTAGGGTTACAGGGAGGGTTAGTGTTCGGGTTACAGGGGAGTGTTAGTGTTAGAGTTACAGGGAGGATTAGTGTTAGGATTACAGGCAGGGTTGGTGTTGGGGTTACAGGGAGGGTCAGTGTTAGGGTTACAGGGAGGGTCAGTGTGAGGGTTACAGGGAGGGTCAGTGTTAGGGTTACAGGGAGGATTAGTGTTAGGATTACATGGAAGGTCAGTGTTAGGGTTACAGGAAGGGTCAGTGTTGGGATTACAGGGAGGATCAGTGTTAGGGTTACAGTGAGGGTCAGTGTTAGGGTTACAGAGGGGGTAAGGGTTAAAGGGAGGGTAAGCATTGTAGTCATAACATAATATTGTCATAAGCAAAAAATTAATTTAGTTTTGTTTAGGCTTTTTTCGGATGGTTAATTGTTTCGTTTTTCGGGAATCGTTTATGGAAGTTAATTCGTTTCGGCATTCGGATAATTCCAAATTTCGTTAATTTCGGATGAGTTAAATGATCATTATGAACTAAAATTAGTTGCAGAAAAGTGACATTAAATGTTTACTTTGTTTCTTTTTCATTTCTGACACCACAAACAACAAAAACAACAGCGTGGGGCCCCCCTCCCCAATTCATACCAGACCATTTAGGTATGGTAAGAAGGTTAAGGGGGACCCCTGATGTAGAAAAAAAAAACAGTTTGCGGTTCTCTGGCAATTAATACCAGACCCTTTAGGTCTGGTTGGAATTTTAAGGGATCCCCAATGCCCAATCACCACTGGAAAAGCACCCTCCCAATGCCGAGGGCATGTGGTCTAGTATGGTGGACGGAGAGGGGGCCACTAGCTCGCCCCCCCCCTCCCCCCCTTTGCTGCCTTAAGGGTCTAGTATGAATTAGGGGGAACTCCACGCTGTCTTTTTTAAAAATATCATTGGGGTGAACAGTTAGACACTTTTGTGTATTCTGTGACAGCTGCCAGAATCTTTACATTGGGGATAAAGTGTCCTCAGAGAAGCAGAAGCTGTTACAGAATAACACGGATCTTTCGGCTTCTTTCATTATTTACATTTTGTGACAATATTCTGTTACTTTCTTATCATTTGAGATACAAGTGCAGAGAAGCCAGAGAGCGGTAAATGACGGATAGATCTCCCGCTTGTTGTGTTTCCTTTCCCAATGAAATTCCGATGTGTCTGAATTTCCGCATCAAACATTCGGATTCCTTCAGATTCGTTATTTCTGACATTCGGAAATTCGGATGCACAAGTCTACCTTCTACAAAGTTGTTTTTGTTTCAGTTAATGACTGTGTTTCAACCTACCTATGAGATTGTTGATTATTAGCACCTGCTCAGTGTAATTGGTTAATCATACACCTGACTCTAATCCTACAAAATCCCTGACTTTGTGCAAGTGTAAAGGTGGCCATACACTTTACAACCATCGCACAAGACATTGGTCTTGCGATGGTTGTAAAGTACTTAAAAAAAGTACGATCTGCCCATCTTGGACAGGCAGATCGTACTTGTGATCATCGCAAGCAGGCCCCCTTGAGGGGCGGGCTTGCGATGACTGCAATGAGGGGCGGGCTTGCAAGGACGGCAAACGGGCAGTATGCGCGTGCGCACACCGGCCTGTTCGTCAATTGTCGAACAAGCAGGCCACTCACTCGCCGAGAATCGTACAATTCCCGGCGCTTTTTCCAGCCTGCTTGTTCGATGGAAGATGTGCGACCGTACAGTAGAAACGGTCGCACGCCTTCCATACACTGTACGATTCTCGTACGATCGCGGGATTTCCCGCGATTCTCGTACGAGAATCGTACAGTGTATGGGCACCTTTAAGGTGCCCATACACCTTACGATTATCGGACGATAATCGTATGCGATCGACTTTTCGAACGACAATCGTAGGTGTGAATAGAGTGCCCGAACCGACATTACTGTACAATCGTACAACTTTTGACGGTCAAGCATGTTTGAAAACTTTGCTCGATCGTACGATTGTCGTAAGGTTGCTGGCGTTTCCGTCCGGCAAAAGTCGTACGATCTACACTGCACGTGCGAACGAAAATACGACAAATCAATTACCGCATTTCGTCCAGGTGCTTCTCGTTAATTACGGCTAAATTAATCTTGCGATCATCGGGGCAGGATGGGGCTGTCGTACGAAAATCGTACGACTATTCGATCATCGGACGAAAAGTTTCGTCCGATAATCGTAAGGTGTATGGGCACCTTTAGAATTGATGCCTAAGGCCTCAATTACGCAGCATAGAATCGGGGCGTACAGATCCATGTGACGTGCACGGCCTTATCAAGCAATTCCCGGAGGGACAAGTGCTGCGTGTGATTGCGTGCAGCATCCTTAATCGCAGACATGGTAATAAACAAGATTATTTTTCTTCCGCTCTGTGTTCGGATAGCTTTTAACCACAGCTGTTTTGCAGCTGTAAGTATTGCTCCCATCTTCCTCATTTGTATAAAGATTGGAAGAGCCAAGGTGCTTGCATTACCATTTGCATTCTAGAATGAAAAAGGGAAATTTCCATCAATAAGCACATAACACGCCTATCATTTCTATCTATCTATACAGACAGCTCCTGTATTCAGTTGCAAAGATGACAAATTCTTCAGAGGAAGACCATCATGGAACTGATTTAACACAATATCTTTTTCCACTTGTCTGTCTCGGCATATTACTATTGGCCGGTCTGGTGATACAATCATTTATTGTGGTTGTTAATCTCATTGACTGGATGAAGGGAAGACCAATAACAGGTGCCGACAAAATCATCACCTCTCTTGGGATATCAAGGATCTTCCTTCACACGGCTTGCTTATTGTATTGCATTTCAGTGCTGTTCTCTCCGGAGTTCCTTGAAACATTTTGATACTTGCT
Organism: Nanorana parkeri; assembly: GCF_000935625.1. NCBI lineage: Eukaryota > Metazoa > Chordata > Amphibia > Anura > Dicroglossidae > Nanorana > Nanorana parkeri. The sequence continues at coordinate 9,141 of NW_017309060.1, read as the reverse complement.
TTATATACAATGTATTCCTCAGACTTTTCCAACATGTCCTTCTCCACCCTACTCTCCGTCTTCTTCTACTTCAAGATCTCCACCTCTCACGCCTTCTTATGTCTATAGGCCGTCATATCAAGCAGGGTCATCTACCTGATCACTGCATCCCGTGTTGTCTTTAGGATAAATCTATGTACTTTTTGGTCATTCAAGCTAAGTTTTTTTGGAATTATGGATGTATTTTATAATTAACATGTCTCACATCCTACATTCCCTTTTGTTAATTTATGTAGCAATGAAACTTACAAATCAGTGCTTCAGGATCGTCCGTTGTGGAACTGACTTACTGATAAACAGGGAAGCTCCCGAACCTCACGCTAGAGACCCTGTGGAGGTGACCTCTTTAAAGCAAATATGATCACTTTAAGAGCAATGTTTTTAATTCACCTAGAGATCACATCAGAGTTATGTTGTGTTTTACTTATGTGCTTGAATGGTAATAAATTAAAATATTTTTCCTGTGTCTGCAGGGGGGGCGTAACTACAAAAAAAAGCATGGGGTTCCCCCTTAAAGTCATACCAGGCCCTTGATCTGAGCATAGGCCTGGCAGGGCCGGAAATGGGGGAGATGAGCGATTGGCCTTCCCTCCCTCCCATACCAGGCAACATGCCCTCTGCACTGGGAGGGTGCTTTTCCAGCCTGGAAAAGCACCTGTCCTCGTACCGATGGGCACAAGGGTCTCTTTCCCACAAGCCCTGGGGCGTTGGTTGTGGGGGTGCGGGCAGGGGGCTTTTTCACATCAGGGTACCCCTGATGATACCCCTGATGATACCCCTAAAAAAACCCAGATGCTTTCCACCCCCTTTGTGAATGAGTTAGGCTGGGTTCACACCTAGGCGTACGGAATATGCGCGTTTGCCGCGCGTTTCGTGCCACACGTTTTTACAGCGATTTGCGGTAAAAGAAACGTGCAACAAACACGCGTTTCCGAGGGCTATCCGGCTGTATCCTAATGGATACGCGCGGCAAATACGCCCCAAAGAAGCTCCTGTACTTCTTTGGGAGTAGGGCGTTTTGCAGCGCGTTCCTACACGCTGTAAAACGCCCAGGTGGGAACCATGCCCATAGGTAATCATTGGTTTTCACATGTTGAGCATTTTACAGTGCGTAGAAACGCGCTGTAAAATGCCCAGGTGTGAACCAGGCCTAAAGGGTACTTGTACCCCTACCTATTCAGTAAAAAGTGAAAACAAATTAAATACAGACTTTGGGAAAAAATCCTTTCATTGTAAAAATAAAAAACACAACAAAGGATTTTTGACAAGTCCTTTTTTGTTAAAAAAAAATAATGGATCCACTGACGTAATCTAGAGTCAATCACAACGTCCAGCGTTGTCAACAATGACGATGACTAGAAGAAATAAAACAATAAAAAATAAATAGAAATAATAATAATTTTTAAAAAGACGACCGCCGTCCCGTGCACCTGTGGTCAGGTGCAAGCCTTTAACCAATTAGGGCTTCACATGGCACATTGCCTTGTGGGGTGTTCAGCAGGCGAAGAGCACGCCGAGCGCCCTGATAGAAGCGATTGTCAAGTCGAACTCACATTCAACACGAACATCCAGCCCATCCCTACTCACGATCAGGGCCCTCCTTACCATCTTGTCTTGAATTGTATTGTGATTGTAATGTCTTCCCTATATTGTAAAGCGCTGCGCAAACTATTGGCGTTCTATAAATCCTGTATAATAAAATTGGTTGATATAGATTCAGATTTAGGCAGTAAAACACTCAGGCCCTGCATGTGTAAAAGAAAGGAAAAAAAGTACCCAGATAGCAAGCGTGTGAGCTGCAAGTTATAAAATGACTTGGTAAACTATTGCTAGACTTGCCGAGCTTCCAGGGCAGCCTTTCAGCAAAGTGACATAAAAACATTTTTTTAATTGTCACTTTGCCCAAAAGAAAATTCGTCCACAAACGAAAATGTGTACAGACTACCGCTAACAAATTTCGTCCGGAAAACTAATTTGTCCGAAACGAATCGCACGTGTCTACTGGACGCAGGGCTTAGGGTTAGTTCACACCATAAGCAGTGCGTTCTGGTCCGATTCTGGCCAGAACGCACTGCTCGCATTGCGGCCGGCTCACTTTTTGGCCAGGCTGGAGGGGGCACAGTGGGCCATTGAAGTAAATGGCGCCGTAGCCACGCCCTCCGGCTGCAATGCGATCGCCCGCATGGGATCGCAAGGCACATTGTGCCTACAGTGTGTTCGGGTGCAGTGCGATCAAAATAGTGCTTGCAGCACCGCACCCAAACACACTGCAGGCACAATGTGCCTTGCGATCCCGTGCGGGCGATCGCATTGCGGCCGGAGTGCATGGCTACAGCGCCATTCACTTCAATGGCCGGCCAGGCCCCCTCCTGCCCGGCCAAAAAGTGAGTCGGACGCAATCCGATGCAAAACGCACTGCAAGTGGTGTGCAGGAGCAGCCGTTTTCTTAATATAACCACTTCCAGCGCAGGACGTACATTTATGTCAACCCGCAGGAAGTGGTTAAAAAAAAAACACACACACGTAATGAAACATACATATTACACACTCATTAAAAACACAGACACACATAGCTTAATTAATGGGAAAAAAAATCCCACACACACATTAAAAAACACACACAATAAAAACACACACACAACTAATAACAATTGTTAATTAAAAAATGTCCCCCTCCCCTGCTTACCTGTTTTGCAGGAAGGGGGGCTGCATTCCTGGGGTCCAGTGTGGCACTTGGATTATCCTAATGGTCGAGTGGAGGATCAGTGTGATGATTGTGATCTGCATCTCAGGCTGATGCAGACCATACTAATTGATCCCTGCCAATCAGCGGCGGCACCACGAGGGATCGATCAGTATGATCTGCATCAGCAAGAGATGCAGGTCATACTGATTCCCCGCTGGACCTGATTTTCATTTAATATATTGCCGTTTCGGCAATATATTAAATTAGATGTGGGCACTTGCCAGGTTTAAAGATGGCCGCCGCTACTCGTGGCGGCCATCTTTAAAAACGTAATGTGCACTCAGTCACAGACAGGGGGACACCGGAGGCCCGCACAGAGAACACCAGCTGAGGATCTCGAGTGTGCGGGCCCCGGCTTCCTCCGGTGCTGCGGGGCCCGGGCGGCCGCCTAAACCTACTGCCAGTCAACTGTACGGCTGACGGCCGTTATTCATGTAAGGTTCAAGGGCCCCTCACGTGGCCGGGCCCCTTACTTGAATATCGGCCGTACTCCCCTGACGTCGGCCCTGCGAGCTTCACAATGTTGTTGCACAATTACAGCAAGTCTGCATTGCAAGTCTCCAGATCAACGTGCTTTGCAAAAGTGCTGGCAACTTGCAGAGCTCTTGCTAAGACCCGCAGGACTCTTGCTGTAGACTTGCCGAGCAAATTTGCTACAAATTCAAAAAGTGTCGCCTAGAAGTTGTGCTGCAAGTGTTCTGCAAGTCTACAACCTGCCAGGAATGTGTGCAGCAAGTTAACAAGAATTACAATTTAACCCCGACACAAGTTTGTGCCAAGTTCTCCTTGCTATCTGGGTAAGAGTGTATACTAAAGGAGTTGCATCCTTCCGGCTCTCTAAAAGGGAGGGGCTTGTGATACATGAGGAGGTAGCTGTGTGGAGATGAATTGTATGAGAATGTGATGGTTCAGTGGTTAGGTTGAGGTGGGATAGGCTTCCCTGAAGAGATAAGTCTTAAATGTTTATCAAAATATGATGCAAGAGATGGAGATTGTTAAGAAAATTTTAAAAAAAAGATACTAAAAAAAGGTACCTGTTAGCAAACGAGAAATGGTATTTCAAAGTTTTTGTTATATAAAGGACACTGATAGAGATACAATGGTGAAAATTATCATCATAGTACAATGCAGGTAACAAAAATAACAACCACGAGGATAAAAAAAAAAGGATATAGGAAAGACAATATCCTAATATAGCTATTCTGGCAGAGCACAGATTAATTTTAATAAGGTAATAAGTTAAATAATGTTTTAATTAGTTTAATACCTTTAATTAGTTTGATTAAGTTATTAAGTTACTCATTTTCTACTTATTATTACAATAAGGTGTTGAGGTGGAACCACCACTCCCTTTGCCTCAAGTTTTTTTTTCTCCCAACCAGAAATTCTGCCTCTTTATTGTACTCATGTCTCAAGTAACTTGGCTCTTACATCACTTGGTATGTAAATAATTCAGTTGCTTTAGGGCAATGTAATTATTCTACGTTCTCACCAATAATTTTTATTACATTTATTTAATCACTTGACGGTTAACAGAGCGTAAGCTGAAATGGTATTTAGGTCTTAAAGCTGAACTCCAGGCAGATAAATAGGACACAAAATAACACAGCTGTGTATACATTAATACCATCATTATAGCAGACCTTTACCCACATCTTCAAAATAACAACAAACACACCTTTAGAAATGTTTGTTAATGACAATCTGCGAACAGATACTTCTAGATAATTGTGGGCTTTTTATTCTTTGCATTCCTTATTTCTTTTTTTACTCCTCATTCTTCTCAAGGCAGCCATTTTTACTAAGGGCAGATTAATCCATCTGTCATGAAGCCGGAGTTAGCCTGCGTGTCTGGACTGCCGGAAAGGCACCTGTGCATGCACGTGCGCATCGTCCTACCCAGACGATCGTTACCAGCCGCGTGTCTCTATGCACACGCCCGTTCCTAATGATGGCACCAACAGGGCTATTTAAGGCTGAGACAACTTGACCTAACTGCTGACCGATCTTCAGCTGTAACCCTGCTCCTGAAACCTGTGAACCTGTTTGATCATCTGCTACCGACCTGGCCTGCTTGACCTTGCTCCTGTTCTGTGCTCCTTTGACCTTGGCTTGTTCTTTGACCTCTCACCTGTCTGCTCCCTGGATACCTCGCTGCCAGATTGTTGCTGATCCGGCTTGTCTCTACTCTGCTTCCAGGGTCCTGCATTACAACCTGCATCCTGCTAAGGGACCCCTGCAACCTGCACGCAGATATGACAGGAGTCGCAACCTACCGGCACTTGTGGCCCTCCTTGTCCTCACGCACCTGTTTCCACCATCGAGGGGTGTTTGGACTGGAGCAGCAAGAGAGGCCGCCATCGTCATCTCAGGCTCCCCCTAAGGTACGTGACACCATCTTCCTTTACTCCCTGGAACAGGTGTCCACTCCAGGGCATGTGACCATCTCAGGGGAGGAAAATGCCTTTCCCGGAGATCTCATGAGATTACAGATAAGATTTGCTGATGTAACCTTCCCAGGATGCAATGCTTTGGCACTTTACATAATTTGTGCCTGTCAAGTACCTTAGAGGAGCCTGAGGTGACGAGGGCGGCCTTTCTTGCTGCTCCAGTCCAATCACCCCTGCATAGTGGAACAGGTGTATAAGGACAAGGTGTGGCACGGGTGCCGGTGAGTGATATAGGTTCTGAAGAAGATGTGCATGGGTTGCAGAGGTCTTCTAACAGGACGCAGGTGCAGAATGCAGGATCCAAGTAGCAGAGTTGAGACAAGCCAGGTTGTCAACAATCTAGCGACGTACTACCTAATCAGCAGACAAGATGTGGTCAGAGACAGGTCGGGTTGATAACTTGCAGGCAGCATGGTACCAAGCAACAGGTGAGAGAGTAGTCCAAACAAAGCCGAGGTTAGAGGATGCAGAGTGGAAGCCAAGGTCAAACAAGCCGGGTCGGTAACATGTGGTTGGATAAGGAAAGCAGGTTCAGGAACACAGTAACAGCATACAGCTACAGGTCAGTCAGCATGGAGGCCAGGGTGTCCCAGCCATAAATAGCCAGTTTAGCACCAACATTCCAAACAAGTGCGTGCAAATACCCATGTGCATGCTGTGGAACGCATGCATGAATGCGTACACACCTGTGCAAAGATGCACAGCCAAGCACAATTCTATGTGCAGAACTATGTGCATGCATGTGCAGGTACCCGTCCAGAACTCCGGCCGCACAGGCTGGTTCTGGCTTCCTGACAGTGCCCATGTGGACCAGGAAGTAGAATAAAAGACATCGTAGGTAAAGTAAAGATATGTCTGTTGAACTAATGGATGTGGCATGCTGAGGTTATTTTTAGTGAAAGAGGGTAAGGCCTCATTCACACAGTTAAGTGTCGGTCTGTACAGATCCATGCGGTGTGCACGGCCGTTTCGGGCCATTCCCTGGAAGGACAGGTGCTGTGTGTGATTGCACGCAGCAGCCTGTTCTTCCCTATGGGAGGACACGGCCATAGGCTGCCGTACGCTCACCCAAACTGCACATCCGTGCGGTTGTCCATGCTCGGATGCAGACAGGATCCATCCGAGTACAGGCACCTGCACCCGCATGGATTTGCAGCTTGGGTTTGATTCTTAGCCCCCCCCCCCATGCCCCTTACCCGCCCCCACCATAGCAGATAGGAGGAGACATCATAGGGAGATGTGACCTCGCGTGAGCTGTCATGTGGTCACACTATGCAGTGCACGGTGGGGCGGCGCAACACTGACAATTGCATAGTAAACAGAACAGTGCCACATGTGTATCTTTTGGGGGCTCAAGGGGCAGCTGCTTTGGGCCCCACATCAATGACTGGGCTCGGGGCAACTGCCCCTTTTGCCCCGCGTTAAAGATGACCTTAGCAGTGTTAGATACATTTGACTAACAAATTAAACAAATTAAACTCATGTTAACTGTTTGGTACCCATTAACTTATCACAGGAGGCTCTCCTCCCTTACAATAACCCCATAATTAGAGCCGATGTGTGACACTGGAGCTGTAACATGTTGGCTCTATTGATCGAGAATTGAGCAAAAACATACCGCTGATCCCTGCAGAGAGCGGTGACTGTCAGTCATCATCTCCCGCAGGGATTCCCCGCTCCCCTCTCCGTTTCTCCAGCACTGACTGGGTGATGAATGGGAGAGGGGAGTGGGCACAGCTGGCTCAGGCTCTAGAGAGGCAGAGCCAGCTGTCATTTAGGTGGTGGCGGGGCCAAAGCTAGGGGGGGCTGGAGGAGAATGTGCCTCGGGTGCCGCTTTAGGAGGGATGCCAATGGGCATGTAAATAGAGAATTTTTCCCTTGGGGGGCAACTCTAAACCTTTGCCCTGAGTGACAGAATGACTAGCTTACCCACTGGGTGGTGGAGTGGACCCTGACAATATTGTCGGGATGTTTCCCTGCCACAGCACGGCTCTCCACTGTCAGCATATAGTGGGCAATAATCTGCTATATGCTGAGATTTGGGTTACAGGCAAAGTAAATATCCTCCTGTGACCCTAAAGAGAACTATGGACAAGAAAGGTTGAGCCGTAGTTCTCTTTTAATATCTTATATTATTGTAACATCATCTCATACTGCTGAGTAGGCAGCAAAAAATAGAGCCGTCTCTCAATGTGTTTCTCAGATGTATTATCTGCTTCTTCAGGGGAATGATGGAGATTTTCATCAATTCACGTTGGTTAGTTGAGCCGTAACTAGAAAGGCTATAACTCCCATTGGCAAATGCAGGGGCATGCAAGGAGAAGGACCAGATCACCAATGCCTCCACATATGCCAAACTAACACTTCAGGCAATATCATAATGACCAGAGAATGACCCAACCAGAGAAAGGGGCCTTACTTAGATGTACCAGGGACCTCCCAACTAGATTCCCCAGGGATCTCACTGGATGAGTCCCATGTGTGTCATGTAGATCTGACTTTGTCTGAACAATAATTTGCTCATGTATAATTTTTTTTGGTCCTGAAAATCAATTTGACAAATAATTTAGTGCCAAAACTCTCCTGCCAAAAAAATGATCTTGCAACGTTCAGAAGTCAGGAAACATCGTCCTCAGCTGAGTTGCCAGTGAGCCCACAAGTGTCAATCAAAATGATACTTGTGGGCCAGAAAACTAAGATTGGCGGTTGTTGAGGAATGTGACTTGTCACACGTAATATACTATTGTGGCGCATCGCAAGTCAAATCAATGATTATTTTTTTCATAATTTCATATCATTTATTTGGCACACAGTAGAGTGTGTAACTGTCTTGCGCCATCATCCTCTTGAGGCACTCAAACAAACATTTTATGAACCGTTATCAACTGAGTGCAGATTGTGAGACTTTTTGTGCGCACATTTTTGTTACAATTGCTCCACGAGTTGCAAACAGATATTTCTTTAGAACAAAAGTAGGAAGAAATCTGCAACAAGGTTTGTCAAACTCCATGAAATGTACATTGATTGCCCAAAGAGAGTCGTTCTTTCTCAACAGAAGTGGGGATGCTCTTTAAAGAAAAGACCTTGGTGTGGATGTGGAATGTATTTACAGGGCTGAGTGTAAGAAAAATGGGGGTGATTTCAACTAATCATAATATGAATAACAATAATAATAATAATATTAATAAATCATATCCGTATTATTTATCAATACCCACTTCTTACTGTTCGAGAGGGGCAGGTCAGCTAAGAAACACACACCATAAAATGGAGGTTTAAAAGAATGTATTGTAACAGGAATTTAAATATACAAAGCTTGATTATTGATAAAGAGAAGGGAACAGTAATAACAAGAACAACAAATCATATCCAACAGTACTACCACAGCAACACTGGCACAGCCATAGCAAACCAACAATATTAAATAACTCTACCAAACCAGGGAAAACACTAACCCAATACCTCTACAACACAAGCATTATATTGTAAACTGGTTGGCCTAACTTGCGAATTGAATGTACGGCTATTGCCCATCCTGTAAGATTTATACAGGTTCTGGACTGTATAGATCTTACAGGATGGAAGCCAAAATGGCTTCCTCTCAGATGGCCTCCTCTCTGCCTCTGATGGCCTCTTCCAAAATGTCTTTCTTTCCCTCTTAATGTGTCTCTTTAATATGGCTTCCTCTCAGCTGGACCCCTCTCCCAAAATGGCTTGCTCCTCTGACGGCCTCTGCCTCTTTTATTCTAACTAAGCCAATTCACTATTATTAGAAAACCCTGATTAATCCACAAAACCTAATCAGATCTGTCTCACGATAAATATTGGATGGCGGCTTAAGTACCTTTGATCTAATAACACATAGGTTGTCCATAACCTGGCTGGCTCCATTTTGTCTGAGAAGAG
>NW_017309059.1:72531-105089 GCF_000935625.1 Nanorana parkeri | reverse complement strand
CGTGTGCGTGTTGGGCTTCGTAAATCAGCCCCATTGTCTCAGTGCCACTCAAACCACTCTTCACTTCACACATTGATGTGTCCACCGACATCTTCTGACAGTTGCCAACCCTCTCCCTCCCCTCTTCTGTCTCCAATGTGGCACCTTTTCAGTCATTTAAACACAGTTTATATATTATTTAAAAACAGCTTGTCTGCTTCTGAAGAGCTCTATGCATTTTCACACAATGGAGAGAGTAGAACCTGATTATTTCCAAATGACTCCTACTGCTAATTCACTTCTGAGTCCCTTTCTCTTGTTACAGACAGTATCCAATTTCAAGCCATTACAGTCCTGATACATGTTCTCCCTTAGTAAGGTAATGATGCTAAAATGTCACTTCATCTATATTGATATTGATGATTTTTTAACTGGGATTGATTTTAGTACGATTTATTATCTATTATTTATGTTATAGGTGTATTCTTTATTTTTTATTTTTTTATTAACCATTCTTTATTTTTCATTTTTTTAAACTAAGGTTTAATATTAATATGATTTTTATTTCAACTTTATTTTTATTTTGTTTATGACATTCTATTAATGGATCTTTATTATGACTTTTACCTTCCACAAGCATTAATTTTTAGAAAAATAGAGAGCATTTGTTTCTTTCTCTTAAACTTATGTGCACTTTTAGTTCCACTATTACAGATTTTTTAAATCTACAGAATACACATAACTTGATACACTATTGGCACCACTGTTATTTTATCCCAAGTAAATGTTCATTTTACTGAAACAGAACTGTGATGGTCTAATGATATAGATATTCCCTTTTGTTCTATTCTAGTACTGATGTAGGTGGTATTTGTTTGATCCCCGACACATTTTGGCTATTTCTATACTGTACCCAACCCAATATTGAATAAAAATGTGTTTGGACTATTAAACAGATTGTGGTGCTTCAGTTCACAATCCTGCAATTTGACACCATACCTGTTCAGGTTATTTTACTGTATACCAGCCTCAGACAATTTGGCCAATATTGAATTCAAGTAGAGGTGGGCAGGAGGCTATTTTCAGTTATCTCAGCGTTTCTTCAGTTTTTGATACTATTCTGCCAGTAAAACAAACTTTGAGAATTTCAATTACTGCAAAAATGTTAAGACAACATTTGGAATAAACCAGAAATACACTGGATATAATTTCTTAAAATTAGGTCAAGTAAAAATTTAAGGTGGTAACTAATTAGATGAACATTATGAAATATTATGTTATTATAGTTGTTTTAATACAGATTTACAGTATATAAAATTATCTTGATTATTACATTTCTAGACTGAACACAAATCAAACATTATATTTAAACAGTAACTTGTATCTACATTATGACGTAGAAAACAAACATATTTATAGATTTCAGTCAATGTTTTTTTTCACTCTTATCTTCCAAATGACTCAATTGAATTAATCATATGTTGGTGTAATTCACCTTATGCCTGCCTAATTACATTGCAAGTGATGTCTACTAATCTTCATTAACTGTGGGAAGCTGACCAACTGACTCACCTTAAACTTCCCCAACTCTGCAATTTAAAAGTACTTCATTAAAAAGTAACAACCCAATCTGTCAGAAAAAAATTAAGCAAGAATTACCTCATGCCTTATTTTATTAAAATGTAAATAGAAACTGATTCAACATTCTGAGTGCAATTTATGCTAAGTATAGATTTGGCAATTTTCTCAAGACAGGCCTGAAAGCTAAAGGCACTTAAGATTATATAACAAAAGGAAATCTTACTGCAAATTATAAGGACAGAGGCTGGAAAGGTGCAATTCTAATTGGAATACATTTTTCATTTGAAGATTTAAATTATTTTGATCAATACTTAAATTACTTTTCTCATCCGTATGTTAACATTATCACACAATGTACATATAGTATACCTAAAGTGGAATTCAATCTAAACTTTTTTTGTTTTGGATAGAGAGGAGGAAGGTTAGAGCTATTGTGAAGTTTTTATCAGACCACAGCAAACAGCCTTTGGTATCCTTAACACAGCAGAGGAAATGCCGTGATTGGAGGACAACATGTCATGTGACTGGGCTCTCCACCCACCTTTTTCTTTTTTTAAGCAGTTTTTGATTACTATTGTGCTTTGCCAACTTTGGACTCCAAAAACCTGTGAAGCACAATGCACATGTTTGAAGTGGATTGCTGTGCATTATAAATGTATGGAATATTTTTTTTCCTGAAGCAGTGGAATAGCCACAGTATGAATATACTGTACCTCTGCATTTTAATTGGATCCTTCATTTTCTGTCCCCAGAACAGGTAGATAGTGTTGGAAATCCAACAGCATATATATGATTGTATTATGTGTGTAATTATTTATTTTGGGCTGTAGATGGCGCTGTACTGCTATGCTTATGCATATCTATCTATGATATACACAGAAAGTTCTATTTATATGCTGTAAATGCTGTACTCTGATGTACTGTTCTTCTAAGCAAGTAAAACTTAATTCAGCATTTGTCAAGATCTTCATCTAAACACATAACCAACAGATAGTAGGATCGAATATAAGGATAACATTGTCCAAGGGGGATGCAGGCAGCTATAACACTTTTTTTTCCTATTTAGTATACTGAGAACGGGTTAGAAGTTCCGTAATTTTTTTATTGCAACATTTGTTTCAGTGGTAAGAAATGGTGACCGGTACCGGAAAGAGAGGAAATCTCCAAGACAGTTAAAACTCTGTAAAGGTCATGACCCTACACCCACATTATTCTAAATTTAACACAGACAGCAATAAAATACATTTTAATAGAGTAAAGAAGGGTTAGAACCACTGTCAAGGTTTTAGTGTATAGTGTGACAAATTAGTCTTTAATAAGAGATTATAAATAAAATCAAGTGTGCTCGCAAGTTTGTGTGAAAGCTCAAAGCACAGCAGAGGGAGAAAAGTATCCCAGCCTTCTGGGGCACCTTACAAGGGTAATAGTGATGGGCTGAACACCCCCGTGTTCAGTTCGTATACGAACATTTGAACAGCCGAAAAGTTTGAATACGAACTTGAACCTAATGCAAGTCAATGGGAGTCAAACTTTCAGAAACAAATGTCCCCTTTAAGAGGTCTTATATGCAAGTTATTTTCCATAAAATGTGTATGGTGTTCTGGGTACTGCTCTGGGGGACAGGAATGAAGGGAAAAAAACATTTTTAAAGGAGCTGTGATTTTAACATCACTGAAAGGGTTAGAATACAAATGAAAAATTCCTTCAAATTCCCCCTCCCAAACAATACCAGACCCTTTAGGTCTGGTAGGAATGTTAGGAGGGACCATTTAAAAAAAAAAGTGTGTGTGGTTTCCCCTCAAAGTCATACCAGACCATTAAGGTCTGGTTGGAATATAGAGGAGGGATCCCATGTAAAAGAAACAAAAAAAGTGTGTGAGGTTCCTCCTTAATGTCATACCAGGCCCTTAAGGTCTGGTAGGAATTTAAAGGATGAACCCCACCCCAAAAATGGGGGGGGGACATAGGGTCCTCCCTAAAAATTCCATACCAGACCCTTGATCCCAGCATAGGCCTGGCAGGGCTGGAAAGAGGGGGGACGAGTTAGTGCCCCACACCCTCCCACACCAGGCCACATGCCCTTGGCACTGGGAGGGTGATTTTCCAGGGTCACCCCTGGAAAATCACCTTGTCCCCATGCCAATGGGGACAAGGGACTCGTCCCCACAACCCTGACCCGGTGGTTGTGGGGGGGTCTGCGGTCAGGGGGCTTATTTGCATTGGGGTGCCCCTTTAATTAAGGGGGCACCCAGATGCCCCCCCTGTGAATAAGTAAGGGGTATTTTTACCCCTACCCATTCACTAAAGTGTTCAAAAATAGATCAAGTAAAAACACCAGACTTTAATCAAAAATCCTTTATTTAAAAAACAAAATGGATCCACTGACATAATCCAGGGTCAATCACGATGTCCAGCGTTGTCCACGACAACGATGAAATAAAAAATAAAACAATAAAACGACCGCTGCAACGACTCTCGCTGCATAATGGCATTTTATTGCCGGCAAAACATACACAATTGGGTGGGGCTAGCAGTGACAGCTAACTCCGCCCAATTGTGTAGTTTGCCGGCATCTGACAGGCGAGACATGATTGGGCAAAGTCATCATGAATTCCAGAATGTGATCATTAATATTTAAAATCATGAAGCACATAATATCACAAGATGAGGATTTGTTCTAGCCAACATCTAATTTAGCAATTTATAAACACTAGAAATCTATATCAGGGTGACCTTTATGATCATGTTAAACAATTTATCATAGTACATCGTGATTCATATATATTATTAATTATGTATCATAAAAGGGTGTATATACCACATATATGGAGTTTGCATGACACTAGCACCCCTAGTTGGTGCTGACAAGTATAGGAATGTTCTATAATAGTAGGCATTATATAGGAGCACTTGTGCCATGTGAAGGGCATAAGACAACTTTATGCTGGGTGGAACTTTTATATAGTAACCCCATAATTATAGTATACCTTCTGGACTATTCAAAAATAACTGTTCTCCACTTTATGACATATCCCTCTGACATCTACCTATTAGTCAGTATGACTTTTTGTTTACTACTTTACAATATGTTTATTTAAAGTAAGTACATTTATAAGGGTTCAATGGCTGCTGTACTTATATTTTGTAAAACTTAAATACATTTATGCAATCGCATGGTTGCTGTACTTGTTTAAATACAAATTTGGATTACTGTTATAATTTTTATCCATTCTTTTTAGTATGTACAAGCGTTATTCTTATCTAATGCTATCTTTAACATAAGTACTATGTCTTCCAGAAAAAGGAAGACTTTAATTGTTTTTACTGATGTATTGCATACTGGTTCCCCATTAACTATGATTTGTAGCAGACTTTAAAGCACTATTTACTCCAGTATACATATTACTTATTTAGTTTCATTTATGCATATTTGTCATCTTTTTACCTTGTGCATGGAAACCTAGCATTTAAAATTCAATCTATATGCTTTGGATAAACTGAAGCCTGTATCTCTACTATGTAATTAAGATATGACTTTACAAAGGCATTTTACAGTAGAACTGCCATGTGACTGATTGAGATATGTTATTTGCAGTATATACAGTATATATCAGCACGCAAAGAGACAAGCATCAAAGAATGCATGTCATTTCCTACAGAGCTGCACAGGCCCTGTCTTGGATTATCACTATGCACTAAATATATCATTTTCAATTGCAGTTTCAATCACTTCACCAGATCTGCCCAGATTTGGAATATCAAAACAGTATGACCCTATATAGGGAGTACTGACCTGCTGTATATACTGTATATACAATAAAGATGGTCCATTGTATATTCTGAGGATAACACCATCCAAGGTATGGACAATTATAAGGGGCGGGTCTATTCGAACTGATACCACGATAAACCAGGAAGTAGCAGACGATTGAGAAGCTACAGTATGCCGGCCGGATTCTTGATTTTAAACTGTGAGTTTTTTTATAATAAACGTTTATGCATACCACACCATGAGGATGTTTCCTTTATAATTATATAAATCCATAACGGACGGAACACTGCCGAAAGAGACATCTGAGATGTGGACCCTCTGATCTGATATCGCTGCATTATCACCTCAACAGTGGGGTGAGTGCACACCCGAAAGGGGGCAATTCGGAGACACTCATAACACGTTGGTGTGGGAAGAATTTATCTATTATTTTCGAAATATTTGTTTGAAGTCTTCATTGGATTCACTCAGAAGCACATCACTGACTTTTCACCTATTGGGACTGTTTTAAAGTTCAGACAATTTACGGTTTACATAATTTATTGGCAAATGTGCCATTCGCGATTTGTGATATTGTCTAGGAATGATTTTTCACTACCATGATGACACAAGAGTGATATAATATTTTTTACACTGTGGTTATTTAATTAGCTATTTTACCATTACCACTGGATTAAGGTTTTGCATTATATACACGGAGTACTATTTATATTGTGATAATTATATATGTTCAGATAGGGATATTTATTTATATATTCACTTTATTTTCACCTTTAGCGCTGCACAAATTACACTTCAATTATAGACATTACTGAAGGTGTTGGTAATTATGTACAACAGGGCTTGCTTGGTTCTTGCATTTATAAGACAATAATATATAGCTTTTTCATACGTATCCTATTGGGGGGGAAAATACGGGGAAAAGCTGTCCTTTGTGTTTTTAGAAATATATATGCCTAAAATAAATATATTTCATATGAGATAATATAACGTGAACATGCTGTTGTAGGTGGTTCCGTAATTGGGCTCCACTTATCAATTACAGCACATATAGGGTTGATTTCCTAAAGGCTATTTGGCTGTTCCCATTGCAAGGGGATTTCAGTTTTGCAATAACATTTTCCCTTAGCTTAGTGGATGAGGTGAAGCTCTGCTGACTGGCATCATCCAATTATGTGCAAGCAACAATACTGTTCATTATTATTTGTCAATAGCTAAGCTCAGGAAAAATTTGCTTGCAAAGTGAAAATTCCCTTGCAAAATGAACAGCCTATTTTCCTTTAGTACATCAAACCATAGAAATCCATACTCCCTTTTTTCGGCCTTGAGACTAGAGCAAATAAATCTGTTTCTTGAAATGTAATTCTTTTAAGTTTTAATATACTTACCATTTGAAACCCAATAATTAGAAGGTCCTAGGATTGGAGATCAAAGATTGTCTTGTCTATATGCTCTTATATTTTTGAACATGCAATAACTGTGCACCAGCTGAACAGGGGGACATTTACATTTAGCTTTAAAAGAGTTTGGATTGTGTAGTTTCAGTGGAACACTTTTAGACTTTATACATGATAAAAGAGAGCAAAATACAAACGATCTGAATATAACCATGAAGAAAAATAATATTGTGGTGAAATGTACACTATAGAGTTTTTTAAAGACTTTTAAAAATGCATTAAGAGCATCATGTATTAAAGCTGGACCTTGGGACAAGCAAACATTGTCTATATACAAGAGGTATGTGTATTCTTACTGAAACCTTGCTGTACTTTGTATATTGCTTCCAGATTTGTGCAGTTATCCAGTGTAAAACTTTGCCTTTGTTAAGGAGATTCCTGTAATAAAGATCAGTCACTGCTGTACTTTCTCTCTGCAGGGTGACTGGTCCTGTATCCACCTCTGTGTAGTTTCCTGTAGGCGGGCTGTAGTAGGTGGACCAGCTAAGTCTCTCCCAAAGCTGTGCTTTCTGAACAAGTTACAGTATGTGCAGAATAGTAATGATGTTGCTGCTCCTGTACAAGGTAATAAGGCATTTGTAAATGCATTTGTTGCACACAAAGTGGATTTATATATTTGTGACTATTGAGGAATATACTTAAATTTAAGTTTTTGTTTAACTTTCAATGCAAACTACAACATACTATATAGTTATTGGTGTGTTTGATTTGCATTATGATTGTAGGCTCATGTTTTAATTGTTTCAAATGTTTTTAAAACTGTGTGTCTAACTTGTAATATATGTTAATACAGCAAATAGTTTACACCTAAAATTGATATATGATATCGTTTTGGAAGGACTACCCTATAAAATTCCTTACCTTATCTCCCTGTTATATAGTTTTTGGAAATTGGTTTGTTTCTCCCTTCCTCAGTTTCTCATTGTCATTCCCCTTTGTTCATTTCCTTTTTTTCTTATCTTTATACAGTATTATATAGACCTAATTCCTTATGGCCTTATGCAAACATATTTTTTCCAGTAAGCTTTTCCTATATAACTAATTGGTATTACTTGTTGCATTAGGTGTGTGTGTGTGTGTGTGTGTGTGTGTGTGTGTTCTTTCATTGGTAATATGTGATTATTTGTTTTCTGTTTTCCTAATAGTTTTGACAATCCCAAAACATATCCTATATATGGGAGTTAAAAGTGATGTTTTGTTTCTATTGCTAAGTAAAAAAAATGTATGCATCTGTTTAAAAACTTTATTAATAACTAATATTTATTTTGTTAAATAAAAACAGTTGCAAAGCTTTTTTTTATTAGCAATGTGTTCCTGTTATGTGAAGCTTCTAGTTATGCTGTAATGGCTTTCATGATAAATTATACTTCTACATGGTGTGGCTGTCTAAGGATTGGGCAGTGCTTGTAGACCATTTTACTGAATGACACCAGAGCAGTGTGGTCACTTATCACTGTATGCTACACACATGTCAGGAGGAAAAAGCAATAATTGAGAAAGCATCAGGTGTAAAACTAACTTTTTGGAAGCATATTGCAGTTAAATTGAGCATGTGATGCCTCAAATTTGCCCAGCAACTCCAGTTCTATGTGTATTGCTTTGTTATTACTAAAAAGTTAACTTAGGAAGAATAACATTTGGTAAGACGATGTGAGAAGGAGAACAGCTAGTGCATTATATAACTGTTATGCTACTCACACACTTGCTAATGTTTTGGCAATTTATTTCAATTTTAACTAACTCTGAATCACAAAAATGACTGAGTGGATTCAAGCAGCCTTGTAGCTTTTGAAACCGTTTATGGAAGTTTGTCTTCATTTGTACAATTATTTTTCCAACAAAAGGTTTGTTCAAATGGCTAAAATTGCCATGTCCATGCCCAGCTTTAAAAGTCTTTGGGTTGAAGAAGGGACTGGTTAAGGGAGGGGATTGTCTAAGGTAAAGATGATACACAGCTCAAAATGAGGGATTGAAGTAACATGCTTAACAAGACAGATTCCAAGTTGTTAGGATTCATGGCACTTGCGTACTGTTAGGAAACCAAAAATCCAGACAAAATAAAATAAAAATACAGTAAATAGCAAAAAACAATAGAGAAAGTCCAAGACGTCATCAGTGCCAGGCCAGAGGTCAGATGCCAAAGCGGGTAGTCAGATGAACTAAAAGTTTTCTTTAGCTCTTGGCGCTAATGGCTGCCAGCTGGACAATCCACCTGCTGTTGCTCACTCAAAGTTTTCAACAGTTTATCACAGTTTTTTTACACTGTGATTCTGAGGAAGAGGGCTTGCCCCTGAAACGCGTCAATCTTGGCTTACTGCGGTCGGTGGACGGTGATGTGACCGGATACTACCGTGTTACATAGTCAGGGGGATACCATGTTGGGTCAACAGACAGTGTGGCCTCTCGTTTGTTGTTAAAGCCTGATGAAAACGTTTGTTTGTGAGTACTTTTATCCCTTGTTTGGTTTATTGTAATAAACGATTTTACACACGGAGGTGGCGTTCTGTTCCCTTTTGTTTTCTAAGTCAGATGAACTAGTTCAGGGAACACTGAGAGCAGGAGCCAGGAGATAAGTCAGCCAGTGCCAGGGTCATACACGGAGAACAGGAACAACAGAAGAGCAATTTGTAGATCAGAACACATGCAATGGCGGAGACTCAGTGGACAAGCTGATGGTTAAATAGTGAGCTAGTATTTGCATCATCACTCTGAGAAAAGAATTTGGCACAAGGTATGCCAGTAGTTGCAGAATGATGATGTTAATGGGTTTGATCTTAAGAGGGCACCAAAGAGGAACAAACAGTGTCAGAAACACTGCACAAGTCATGCTGCAAGCAACTGGACAAGGACCTGTCAGAAACCACGTACCTAAGAAGAGTCTGAGTTGATGAGGAAGGCCTCTCTTGCAGCTCAAGAACCCCTGGAGGTAGAACAGGTGCACTAGGACAGGAGGGGCACGAGTCCCCGTAGCAACAAAGTCCAAGACAAGCCGGATCTGTAACAGTCGAGCAGCGAGGTACCAGAACAGTAGACAAGGCGTATTCAGGGACAGGCAGGATCAGAAACTTGCAGGCAGCAAGGTACAGAACAGCAGACAGGAGGGTAGTGAGAAAACAAGCCGAGGTCGAGGGGATCCAGAAGAGCAGCAGAGTATATAGCCAAGCCGGGTCAAACAACAGGAGATCAGAGTCAGGATGCAGGGTTCAGGAGCAGGGAACAGCTGAAGACCAGTCAGCACTTGAGGTTAGAATGTCACAGCCTTAAATAGCCCGTTTAGCGCGAAAATCTGCAACACACAGAGGCGCTCGGTGGTGCACAATTTTGTGAGCAAAACTTTGAACATGCACCTGCGCATGCGCAGGTGCCCGTGCAGAATCTCGGGCGCAAGGGACAAGCCTGGCTTACTGACAGGACCCTGACAGTAATAGAGAGGGTCATCGGTAATAACAGTGGCCTCACTATTGATTTTTATCAATAGATTGTAAAGGTAGTTATCTATTTCTAACTACTAGCCAATCTGCTATAGCATATCTAAATCCAAAAGCAAAAATGGGCTTTAATAGAATCAATGTTAAAACCATAGTAGAAAAAGTACAAAATCGGTGTCCTTTAAATTCTAAATGAACTGTTCTATATGTGGATGTTTTGCATTGCTGCAGTAATTGAGCAACATTAAGTACATTGTTAAAGGAATAATTATACTCTACACAAGTATAACTTTAAAAGTGCTATACTTTTTTGGCCCTCTTTTTAGGCGTATAGGTTTTGTAATAATACTGCAATATTAAATTATGTCAAGTGAAAGAAGGAGCAGGAATGTTGACCTTTACCACAGATGCCATAACAGACTGAAAATTAGAAAAGTGGATTAAACTGAGGTAGTAATTACTTTATGAACATACCCAGGGGAAAAACGTTTAATGAAATACATGTTTTATTTCTTGCTGCAGATATCTTGGAGTCATTAGTTTGTCAAACTTACTACACTAGCGATTTTGTTTATGGACTTTTTCTCTGTCTGAAAGTTAACTGTTTCTCCAGTCAGCAAACTTTTGGTGACTTTACAAAATATTAACTGCATACATAATCTACTGATCCGCTCAGTTTAATGTTTAGATATAGTGAAGTATTACATTAAATAATATGCATATTCTTGCTGTTTATGGATTTTTTTTCTTTCTACTACCAAAGTGCATGAAATGAATTAAGAAATCTGGCATTACAACAAAATTTTCATAGGATTATAAATTAAATGACTCCATATGAAAATAAAATTTCAATGATCACATTTCTCCAAAGGAGACATGAATATATTTTTTGAGCTAATTGCCATTATAAGATATTGGGCTTTCCTTTTTTAATACCTATACAAATATGTGTTTTATTAGTTGCCCTCTGCTCTGATAGATAGAATTTTGTAAATTATTTTGGTAGTAGATCATTTAGGTGAAGGCTTATTGCAATGTTATTTCAGAAACAATATATAGCTGCTAGAGGGGGAAAAAACTTAGGAATCTAACCAAATGAAAGAGAAAGGGAAAAGGAAGCTAAATCACTACCAAGGTAAATGTGCTGCAGCTGCTTTCTCCTCCTGTTGCAAGCCCGGGTAGTGAAGGGAGAGGTGATGCAATGCACTTTGGTAAGTGTTAAAAGCTGAATCAGAACAGATATTTGCTGTGGCAACCATAAGATGCCAGGGAAGTCCTTTCAAGAATATTAATTTTCATTTTAAATTAAGCAATGATATGATATTGGTAGGAATTGAATGTGTGATCAATAACCTACTTGTAATATTGACCAACTCAGTATCGTTACTGTAATTTAATTAAGTATTTATACTGCTAGAATGTATTAACATAATTCTACTTCAGTTACTACCTAAATTAAATCATGCACGGTGCAATGGGAAACTTGCCATGCTTGTCTTTGACCGTGATACTCCATCATATCTAAAAAAATGAAACACTATATTTCATGTTTTTAAAATAAGGCTACTGATATTAAACTGGTGTATTTCATGTTTTACAGCTGTCAGTGGATTTAAGTGAGTAGCATATTACATTTCAATACTCTTTGATGTTCCGATACTGTTATCCAAGTGGCATTACATAATTAATCATGTCTTTAACAGATCAATGTAACATCAGTTTTGACATTTTATCTTGTGCCCGGCATGTATTATTAACTCAATATACAGTTTTCTTTTATAATGATCAGTGTGACAGTCTCTCATGCCTTCCAAATTTCTAATGTTTAGTCACTTTTAGAGCATTAATTTTATTTTTTTTATAAAAGTATAAAAGTCTAATTATTTGCACGCAAAAATACTATTTTTGATATTTCCCTTGCACATGGTTAGTTATTCAAAGTGAATGCAGCTTCATTTTTTCACTATTCTCTGCAAATATTTATTTTGCAAAGTATACATTTACTTTGCTTAGTGAGCAGTCTTTACTCCTTTAGTAAATCATCCCTACTATTTTAATTTCACTCTAGTGGTTGCTGTGTAATATTAACCATTTAGTAACTATGGGATTTGTGGCATTAATTCCCTGTTGGCACCTTAAACTAGTCTGGCTGCATCCACAGTAAAACTATACTAATATAATTTACTTTCCTTCATCCTCAAACTGTACCTGTGCCACTATTATGAAATATAAGGAGTGAATTGAGTGATAATACAGGGACCCATGGGTGCACAAAACGTGGAAAGTTTTTTAGAACCCCCATCCGAAGTGGGGAAATAACACTTTGCGCACCTCCCACAGCTTAGTACTGTATAGTGAGGCAATCCATTACATGAAGCATTTAATAGTGAGATACAGAAGACTGGAAAAGGTGGGCCAAAATACCAACTTCCTAGATTAAGACATTAGTTTGTTAATAGATTTTCTCAAAGTTTGAGTTTCTGGGGCACTCTAGAAGACTGTTAAAGATAGGTTCTAGGTGCCTGCATAGACATTTTGTTTGACAGTACACATTTTTCTTTTTGTGTGTTTATATAAATATTATTATTTATATACAGGATTTATATAGCGCAGTACAGTTTGCACGGCGCTTCACAATATAAGGAAGACATTACAATTACAATACAATTCAAGACGGTGAGGAGGGCCCTGCCCCTGAGGGCTTACAATCTAAAGGGAGGGGGAAGTTATACGTTAGGAGGTAGCTGTGTGGGGATGAATTGTTTGAGAGAATGATATTGTAGTGGTTAGGTTGGATAAGCTTCCCTGAAGAGATGAATCTTAAGGCAATGCCTAAAGGTAGCCAGAGTAGGACATAAGAGGAGAGGTTTGGGTAACGAGTTCCACAGAACGGGGGAGACTCTGGTGAAGTCCTGGAGGTGAGCATGGGAGGAGTTGACAAGTGAGCTAGAGAGCAAGAGGTCTTGGGAGGAGCATAGGGGACGGTTAGGGTGATACTTAGAGACAAGGTTTGAGATATAGCCGGGGGCAGAGTTGTGGATGGCTTTGTAAGTGGTTGTTATTATTTTGAATTTTACCCTTTGGGCTATTGGAAGCCAGTGCAGGGATTGGCAGAGGGGGGTTGAAGACACTGAGTGGTTGGTTAGGTGAATAAGTCTGGCAGCAGCATTCATGATAGACTAAAGGGGGATAGCCTGTGTAGAGGTAGGCCAATGAGGAGGGAGTTACAGTAGTCGAGACGAGCGATAACAAGGGAGTAGATAAGCAGCTTTGTGGTTTCTTTGGTGAGGAAGGAGCATATTTTGGAGATGTTACGAAGGTGAAGGCGGCAGGATTTGGATAGTGATTGGATGTGGGGAAGAAAGGTGAGGTCCGAGTCAAGGATGACACCCAGCACCCAGGGAGGGTTGGATGGTTGTGTTATTAATCATGATCGAAAAGTAGGGGGAGGGTGCGCGGGGGGAATACCATAAGCTCAGTTTTTGATAGATTAAGCTTTAGGAAATGTTGTGACATCCAGACGGATATGCCGGTTAGTAAGTTAGTGATGCGTAAGGAGACTGAAGCGGTGAGTAGCGGAGTGGAGAGATAGATTTGTGTGTCATCAGCATAGAGGTGATACTGGAAGCCATGTGAGGTGATCAGCTGACCAAGAGAGGAGGTGTAGATAGAGAAGAGAAGGGGTCCAAGGACAGAGATTGGAGGACCCCAACAGACAGGGGAAGAGGAGAGGAAGATGTAGATTTGTAGGTTACACTAAACGAGCGCCTAGATAGGTAGGAGGAGAACCATGAGAGAGCAGAGTCTTGTAGGCCAAGCAAGTGCTCTGAGGAGAAGAGGTGGTCAACAGAATCAAAAGAAGCAGAAAGGTCTAATAGCATTGAAGGGGTCCTGGGGCCGAAGCCAGCCGAAGAATCGGCCGAAGCTACGGCCAGATCCTTCGGCAGCTTTGTGAATAGACCCCTAAGTGTCATTAAAGGACACATTCATAACACATATTGACATAGTTAGAAAAAAAAGCTTCCACTTCACAACCAAGGTTTTTCTTATAGTTTCAAAAAGGCCATTTATGATTAAATAAAAAGATGAACAACTGCCATATAAAACAATAGGTCTTATTATGCTTTGCTTAGCATTTTCTCAACATTTAATTAGTTTGAAAAACCTATGCTCGGAAAACATTTAATCCTTTTGTTGACAGATATAAATGAATATCTTAGTAATGTAGGGGTGGTGGATCAAACCACCATTAGATCGGAACTATATTGATATTTATGGGCAGGAGATGACTTTTCCTGACAGTGCCAGCAAAATTACAGCGGCAGGCTGTAGAGCATTCCAGCACTAGGCCCCCACTGTCACCAACACTGGGGTCTATTCAGGAAGCTGCCGAAGGATCTAACCATAGCTTCGGCCGATCCTTCAGCTAGCTTCGGCCCCAGGACCCCTTCGGTTAAGCAGAACCGAAGGGGTGCTGTACGGGCTATTCACTATAGCCCGTACAGCTCCCGAACGTGGTCGAGTGGCTCAGCCAAGCCGAAGGCTTGACATCACGGCCAGCTCCACCCAGTTGTTATTCATTGGCCGAAAGCATATGCATCGGCCTCGGCTGAGCCACGCTGAAAGCCGAAGCTGGCCGAGCGGCCGGCCATTGGCCGGCCGACAGCCTGCTTCTGACAGCTGGGCGGAGCCAGCCGTGATCTTATGGCTGGCTCTGGCCACTTGCAGAGAGATGAGATCACTTTGTTACCTGCTAGCCAGGGACACTGATCTCCAAACAGAAAACTCTCCCTGGCGCTCCGGGATTCTCCTGCTCCCGGCCGCCCAGGAGAGAAACACTGCTGTTTCTTTTTTTTCTTTATTCTAACATAGAGCCGTGTCAGAATAGAAAAAATAAGTTTTTGCCCCTTGGAATGCATTGCTAGATTCAATTTGCAATAGCCAAAGTAAACTAGCATTGTACCCGCCCTCTGCTGCAGTTCTCCATCAGGTTCCTCAGCAGAGGGCGGGTACAATGCCAGTTTACTATTGGCTATTGCAAATTGAAATAGCCAATAGGAATCTAGCAATGCATTGCAATGGGCAAAAACTTGTTTGTTTTTTTTTCTATTCTGACACGGCCCGGTGTCAAAATAAAGAAAAAAAAATCAGTGTTTCTCTCCTGGGCGGCCGGGAGCAGAAGGCTCCCAGAGCGCACAGGAGATTTCTTTTTTTTTTTTACGGCAGCAGAACCGCTGGACAATAGAAAACTGTTGGGCGGAGCTAGCTGTCACTGCTAGCTCCGCACAATCGTTTTCTATTTATTATTTTCTACTTTTTTAACTATTTTTCTGTTCTGCTCGGTCCCACAGAGGGAGCAAGCAGAACAGCCAAGGCGAATGCCGCTCAGCGGCATTCGGCTATTCACTCACTGCTGTTCGGCATCTATAAGAATAGAGCGAACAGCAGCGAGTAGCCTGCCGGAGGTTGGTGTGTTGCTATAATCCAGCAGCTGCAACATTCCCAGCAGAACAAGGCACTTCCATAAACTCTGAGGTTTGAATATAATATAGTCAACAGTAGAAAAAAATTGCTCTGGCCAGCATGAATAGTGGTGATATGAAAAAGAATCTGTATCAGCTAACTGTATACTATGGGGTTGATTTACTAAAGGTAAATAGACTGTTCACTTTGCAAGAAAATTTTCCCTTAGCTTAGTGGATGAGGTGAAGCTCTTCTGACTTCCATCATCCAATCATGTGCACGTAAAAATTCTATTTTTTTTCTTGCATGTGATTAGGTATTATTTGTAAAGTGAATTTTCATCACATTCACTAAGCTAAGTGAAAATTCCCTTTGATATTACTATTACGTAGTGAAATCAACCAATAAGTAATTATGTCCATGTGAATTTATTAAAATAAACGCCATCTGTAACTATTATAAATCACTACATTGAATAAGTAAGGTGAAATTGACATGATACTAAATGGGATCAAATCTTTCTGACAAGAAATATAGAAGACAAGTGGAAGTGCTTTAAGGCTATAATAAACAACAGTATTCTCCAGTGCATTCTATCAACCAACAAATTTAAAAGAACAAAAGCTAAACAGGGTGGTTAAATTCTAGAGTAAAAAGAGAGAAAATGTCCTTTAAAAAATATAAGCTGGAAGGGTCATCACTGACATTCAAGCACTACAAGGAATGCAACAATAAATGCAAAAGCACAATAAGGGTAGCACAAATATGTTATGCAGAACATACAGCATTGGAAAGTAAAAAACCCTAACAAATCCTATAGATACATAAATAGTTAAAAAGTAAGAACAGAACATGTAGGCCCCATAAAGCATGATCAGGGAAATTCGGTTACTAGTGACAGGGAGAAGGAAGATGTATTCAACTGTTTTTCTCTTTTGTTTATACAGACAAGAAAGATGGATATAACAAAAAAAAGTATAAATTCTATTAAATATAAACTGTAGGAACCCCAGTGAGAAAAACTGAGGTGAGAAAGGGGCTAGAAAAACGTAGCACTCATGAATCCCGAGGACCAGATGGCATTTATTTGTCCTCAAAGAACTTAGGCAGGTTATAGCGAGTTCATTGTTCCTAATTCTTAAGAATGCTTTAATGACTGGAATGGTACTAGCTGATTGGTGGAATGCAAATGTGGTACGAAGGTTCAAGATATATACTGGGTAAATGCTATCAGTAGTATGCAAAGTATGTGAGGGAATGGCAAGGGATTATATTCTAAAATTTGCATGTGATAATGGTATATCATAAATAAGGACCACCATGGATTTATGCAGGTCTGTTCTTGACATTCTATGAGGAAGTGAATAATAATTTTAACAAAGGAAGCCCAGTAGATGAAGTTTATCTGTAATTTGCTAAATTAGTTGAAACAGTACTCCACAAACATTGGATTTACAAATTGCCTTTGAAGAAACCTTTAGCACATGGGTGGAGCCTATTCTCAAAATAGTCAAAAGTAGTGAGTGGAGTGCCCCAGGGTTCAGTCCTGGTACCAATATGCTTTACCCTATTCATAAACAATATAGAGATTGGAATAAATAACTCAAGTGTCCCATTGGTTGCTGATGATACCAAGCTATGTAGGGAAATAACCTCAGAACAAAACACTTAGGGATTATTCACAAAGCTGCCGAAGGCAGCCGAGCGAATAACTCAGCCGAAGTTAAGTAAGTCGAATGCTGTTCGGCTATTCACTTCTGGCTTGTAGGTCTGATTTCAGCTGCACTGTGGTTAGATGAACATGCTCTGCATTTTCGGCTGAGCCAAAGTGCAGAAGGACTTCGACTCAGCCGATCCAACATAAAATGCATGTAAATAAATAGTAAAATAAAAAAATAAAAAAAAAACAATTGGTGACAGCTATCTCCGCCCAACTGTTTCCGATTGGCCGGCACCTGCTAGAATATTCTAGCAGGTGCCGGCCAATGAATAACAACCGGGTGGAGCCGGCCGTGATGTCAAGCCTTCGGCTTGGCTGAGCCGCTCGGCCGCCTTCGGCTGCTGTGTGGGCTATAGTGAATAGCCCATACAGCAGCCCTTCGGTACAACTGAACCGAAAGGCTCCAGTGGCCGAAGAGAGCTGTAGGATCAGCCGAAGCTAGGGCTGGATCCTTCGGCTCTTTCGTGGATAACCCCCTAAATCACTGCAGGGAGAACTTTATACAATTGAGGCATGGGCAGCAACATGGCAGATGAGTTTAAATATAAAAAATGCAAAATTAGTGTATGCACTGGGGAATAAAGAACATGGATGCAAAATATTCTTTGCGAGGTGCTCCACTAGGGAATGGAGAAAGACCTGGGGTAATTATAAACCACAGACTCAGCAATAGGATGCAATGCCACGCTGCAACCAACAAAGCCAGCAGAATACTTTCTTGCATTAAAAAAGGGATTTTTAAGGACAGAAATATAATTCCATCTCTTTATAAAACACTTGTTCAGCCACACTTTGAGTACGCCGTTCAGTTTTGGTCACCAATACTCAGGGATGATGTCCTTAAGCTAGAGAAAGGTCAGAGAAGGGCAACAAAATTAATATGAGGGATGGAGGACCTGAGATATGAAGATAGAATACAAAAACTGAACTTATTCTCCTTAGAGAAGAGGTGCCTAAGAAGAGATATGATTGCAATTTATAAACTCATCAATGGAGAATGCGGTATTGGGAATAAACTGTTTATACTAAGAACTAAGAGAACATCAGGGCACAACAAGAAGCTGGATGAGAAGCAGTACTAAGTCAGATTGTGCAAGGGTTTTTTGTTACTTCAGATAAGGAAAAATAAGGAATTTCTTTTTGCAGTTATTGCCATCAGCTGAAAGCATTGCTCACTTTAAAAAACACTTGGAGAAGTTTCTCAGATTAGAGAATATACAGGGTTATGGGAGTCACCTGTGTCTTTATTCAACCTTACCTACTATGTAATATACACAGCACCTGGGGGATTGATGAAAGCATAGTGATAGCTAACCTTAGAAAAAGTGGAAACAGTCCGTCCTCCTTTATTTAGAATGAATCCAGCAGTAGGAAACTTATGCAGCAGAGGAAATGCACAAACTCTGTGCCTGAGGTCAGGCTGCGAGGATGCTGCTAAATTGTGGCCAGTATGTCACACCCGGAAAGGAATCCAGCATAGGCATTTGTTTCAAATGTCAGCTGTCAGTGTGACAATCATCTACAAGTTTCAGAGAAGTCCACTCTTCTTTCCTGGGATGAAAGGAAAGCCGACTTCTGCAAAACCGGTAGATGATTGTCACACTGACAGAAAACAGCTAACATCTGAAACAAATGCATGCACTGGATTCCTTTCTGGGCATTTAGCTGACTCACTGGCCTGGCAGTCCTTAGTATGCAGTTAACTGATATAGATTTTTTTTTTCATCACCACGATTCATTGCTGGAGAAGCATTGTTCTTTTCTACTGTTGACTATATTAAATTCCATATTTATGTTTCCACAAGGAGTTGTGGTTATCTTTCCCATTTCAATTTAAATAATAAAATTAGAAAACAACAGTTTGTTAGTAAGCCTAAAAATTTATATTTATCCCTAAACAAGGTTTTTATTTTTAATATTTTAGTTAATGTCACTGTTAGTATCATAGTTATAAAAATTAGAAGTCTGAAATATTCACAAAAAATAAGGAGCAGAGGAAATAAATACTTAATTCCTCAGCTCCATCTAGTGGCAATAATGTGGTATCACATTATATTAGACCTGAAGTAAATACTTATTTCCTATGCTCCTCAGCGCATTCTAATGGCCATAATGTGGAATTACATCACATTACATTTGACCATAAAAGAAGATTTCTCAGAGATTCTCAGAGTGAATTGCTCTGTGAATTGTTTATAAATAAACCCATAAGTGTTGTTTAGATACACTTTAAACTTAAACCTAGTCATACATAGAATGGTCAAACATGAGAAGATTTTTCAACAAGAATAATATCATGTACAAGGATCACTGCACTTCCAAGAACAAGACATTTTTCTCCCTGACTTGACCATGGTCATTCATTAAGTAGTCATTCTTCCTTTTTCTAGGGTGATATATAAAGAAATATTTCCTTTATGCTGGACAATTTGTAAATGTATACTGAATGTGATAAAAAGTGCTTCTGTTCTGACACTTTGAATGCGGAGCTGTGAAAACTCTAGTCAATATATATATATACTTAAATGTGTTAAATGTGTCCATACATTACATCTGTGTCTTTATTAGACAAGAACTCCCTGCTTTAACACATTAAATCCAGTGAACAGTGTAAATACATACTGTACTTTTATTCACATTGAGCAATATTGCCCCAATGTTAATACACTCAGCAAATGGCCAGCGACCCCTTAAGACAAAGAAGCTCTAAATGTGAAGACTGGTGTGTTACCATAAACAGAGATTTTTCTATGGTTTATTGACTCCAAATCACCCAAAATTATAGAGAAGATGCAAAGAGGGGAGGCTCATAACATAAACAGTCCGATTTATTAAAATTATCCATAAAACAAAACTGCTATACTCACAAATGCATGTGCTTATTCATGTCCCCACACTCTGATAACACTTGCATAACAATTGACAGGGTGCTGTACCACAGTACTTCCTCTTGCTGTGTGCGCAGATGCTTCTTAAGTACATGGTGATGTCACTTTTCAGCATAGTAAAAATACTCAGGTACAAATATCAGGTTTCATACAACCATCCATAGAATATCCTTCAATTGACAGGAAGAAATAACGACAGTTATTTTACTTTCTCAACATGTTCAAGTGGTCAGATGTTGACTTTATTATTTAAAGGTACAGTCAAAATGTAAAATTACAAGTATAAGCAGAAAATACAGTTGATTTGCCCAGGGCTTCATTTTGATATCTAGATGTACCTGTAATAGACCAGTGTACCCAACTGCTTTTTATCAGTTCTGGAGACCTAGAGATTTTGTTTGCCTTAATGTTTGAAAAGCAGAAAAGCTATTATCACACACACCCATTGTGTTTACATCGCCATGTCTCACATACTGAAAACCTCATGTATCAAAATATCATTACCAAAAAGTTAGTCAAAGCCACTGACCAGATTCAAATGGGCCTTATCTAGCAAAATCTGCCTGGGTTTGGATTGCAATCGGTTTTGGGCATCTGTCTTGATGTTCATGAACTTTACAGTGAACTCAAGTCTATCAAGGGCAAATCTTGTTATAAAATTCTGGTTATTGCAGGGCTAATAAGCAAGCTATTGTCAAACAAAATGCACAATAAGCTGGGCAATGCCATGGAGGGCATGCACCAATGGCAAAAATAAAATACAAATTAGAAAACAAATATCTCTGCCTACACAAAATTGTCGATTCTCCCTAACATTTCCAACACACACACGCACACACGCACACACACACACACACACTGACCATAGGACTGCTGTGAACCAAAATTTTAGAGAAAGGGGGCTGGGAAATCCATTCTCCCAAATTATTGGCTTTTGTGACTCATCTTCCAGGGGCAGAAGCTATGCACTGTGTTATAGGTTTTCCTTTCTTCTGGTTGGAGAACCTGAGAAGTTCTGGGCCAAAGGTTTGGAATTCATGAATCCCAGGGATTCACCATAAACCTATGGTAGTGGTGAAATCGAACCTCATCCCTAGCATTTTAAAGGTGATAGTGATACACAAATCCAGCCAAGACAGAGAGGATTTATTGACATTTACTTGTATTGGATAGGTATGAGATTTGGATTCAGGTCAAATTTGAAACTACAGCAAATTTCAACTTTCAAATGAAATCTGAATGAATAAAATTTAGCTTAATTTATGGTCTCTGAAACATAATGCCCTGTGTGTTTTTTTTTTTACTCTGGCTATATCCTTACAGCAACCAATAGGGAGGGGGACAGGATAACCCAGTCTCTTACTCATAGACGGGGAAAGCTGAAAGCGGCCATAGGAGCAGATATTTGAAATTCATGTTTACAACAGAAAATATGGTGTGTGCAACAAGCTAATAATACATGTCAAAGATCAAAGTTTGTAATGTAATAGTTTGTTAGTGTCATTGTACCAACCAGCAGGGTTATTCACAAAAGGGTGAAGAGTTTAAAGAAGGCAGGAGAAGTGACCAATCAAGGCAAAAAATAGCTGATTTGGAAAAATTCTCCAATTCAGCTCACTTTCCAGTTCAGCTTTGCTTTCCTTACATAGTTAGTCAGGTTGAAAAAAAAAACACATGTCCATCGAGTCCATGGGGTTGATTTACTAACCTTATAAACACGCCACAAACAAGTATACACCTCTGTATGTGTTTCCTCCCAGCATGATCTATTGGTGGAATCTAGACACCTTTGTAGTGTGTACACACCCAGCAGGTGTGTTGTGCAAAGCCCTGCATGAATTGCAAGGTGATGTTGTGTAAATTAGCTCTACATTGTGTTGCTTGCGTTGATTAATGCAGGATTGTAAATGCATGAGCTAACCATTTTTGTCTAAACTGTGAAGCAGCATTATATATGCATCATGTGCATGATTTTTCCATATATGGCATTAGTGGAAATATGCTTTTAGAGACTTTTTGGTTGATAAATAAGTTTTGCTGTGTAAAAATCACACGCACCTAGTGCGTGCGTGTGTTTAGGTTAGTAAATCACCCCCCCATGAGTCTAGCAGCAGCATTCATGATAGACTGAAGGGGGGATAGTCTGTGTAGAGGTATGCCAATGATGACTGAGTTGCAATAGTCAAGACGAGATATAACAAGTGAGTGGATGAGTAGCTTAGTGGATTCATTGGTGAGGAAGGGGCGTATTTTGGAGATGTTGCGAAGGTGAAGGCAGCAGGATTTGGATAGTGATTGGATGTGGGGAAGAAAGGTGATGTCCAAGTCAAGGATGACACCTAGCACCTTGGTATGGGGGAGGGTTGGATAATTGTGTTATCAATCTCAAGGGAGAAGTTGGGGAAGGTGCACGGGCGGAAGGAAATATCATGAGTTCAGTTTTTGGAAGGTTGAGTTTTAAGAAGTGTTGTGACATCCAGACCGATATGTCAGTTAGTAGATTAGTGACATGCAAGGACACTGAGGGTGTGAGTTGTGGAGTAGAAAAACAGATTTGAGTGTCATCGGCATAGAGATGGTATTGGAGGCCATGTGAGGTTATTAACTGACCAAGGGAGGAGGTGTAGTTAGAGAAGAGGAGGTGTCCAAGGACAGAGCCTTTGGGAACCCCCTACAGAAAGAGGAAAAGGAGGGGAGGAGTTAGATTTGTAGGTGACTCTAAAAGAGCACTTATAGAGGTAGGAGGAGAACCATGAGAGAGCAGAGTCTTATAGGCCAAGCGAGTGGAGTTTTTGGAGGAGGAACAGGTGGTCAACAGTGTCAAAAGCAGCAGAAAGGTCTAATAGCAAGAGTAAGGAGTAGTGGCTGTTGTTTTTAGCTGTGAGTAAGTCATTAGTGAGTTTTAGGAGGGCGGTTTCAGTGGAGTGTACGGGGCGAAAGCCAGACTGTAAGGGGTCTAGATGTTTGTTATCAGCGAGGTGGCGGCTCAGGCAGCTGTAGATAAGGCGTTCTATGAGTTTGGAGATGAATGGGAGTAAGGATATTGGTCTGAGATTTTTGAGGTTGGTAGGGTCCAGTGATGATATTCCCTGGATCAACAATCTCTGATGCTTTATATACCTACAATTAGGGATGCTTAGAAACTTTTCGAGTACCAGTGCAGATACTTGGCATTTTCATGAGAACTACCAGGGTTGTAGCGGTTGCAGCTGGGACCTGGCTCTGGCACTCCACCACTGTCCTGAAATCATTAGTCTGTATTGTTTTAGAAAAACTGTCACATGACAATAAACAAAAATGTATCAGTACTCGTACTTAGAAGTACTCGGCAAGTACCAGTACTCGTACTCGCAAAACTGGTATCTGTGCATCCCTTTATTTATATTTATAAAAACAAAATCGTACAATAAAACAGATATGTACAAATCCCAGGAGCTCTGTGTGCTCCTTACAAATGACAGCTGCCTCCTAATTTTTTAATTTTTCTCTAGTGTAGTCTTGGAGCTCAAAAGTATCGGTACATGTACTCGTACTTGTACCGAGTACTGTACTTGGTATCTGTGCAACCCTACCTATACCTCCAGTAATATTCTGTGCATTTAGGGATACATCCAGATTTTTTTTTTAAACAATTAACTGAGCTAGCTGGAACTAGCTCCTAGAGAGTCTATTCCACATTGTCACAGCTCTAACTGTGAAGAATCCTTTCCGTATGCAAAGGTTAAACCTCTTTTCCTCCAGACGCAAAGAGTGCCCCCTTGTACTTTGCAAGTGAATCATTTGGCACCAAGCTCACTATATGGACCATTTATGTATTTATACATGGTGATCCTGTCCCCCCTTAGTCGCCTCTTCTCCAGAGAGAACAAATTCAGGTCAGTTAAAAGCAGCAGGAAAGCAGCAGGACCGGACGGAATCTCAGGTCGTGTCCTCAGAGCCTGCGCTGACCAGCTAGCACCTGTGTTCACAGAAATATTCAATCTCTTGTTAAACCAGTCGGTAATCCCCGCATGCTTTAAAAAGTCCATCATTGTTCCAGTCCCGAAGAAAATCCATCCTGCTTCCCTCAATTATTACCGCCCTGTGGCTCTGACCTCAATAGTGATGAAGTGCTTTGAGAGACTGGTCAGAGACTTCATCATCTCTTCACTACCAGACACACTAGATCCCCTACAGTTCGCTTACCGGCCAAACCGTTCAACAGATTATGCCATTACCCATCTCCTTCACACATCACTCACTCACTTAGACAATAGAAAGGGCAACTATGTCAGGATGTTGTTTGTTGACTACAGTTCAGCGTTCAACACTATAATTCCCTCCATACTCACCACCAAGCTGAAACACCTGGGACTTAGCCCATCTATGTGTCAGTGGATCTCCAACTTTCTTACTGGCAGACCACAAGCAGTAAGAATGGGCCGATATGTATCAGCCTCCCTCACCCTCAGCACTGGAGCCCCTCAGGGTTGTGTTTTGAGCCCCCTGCTGTACTCATTGTACACATATGATTGCATGGCCTCTACCAACTCCACTACCTTCATCAAGTTTGCTGATGATACCGTTGTGGTCGGACTGATTACCGGCAACAATGAGACGGCCTACCTGGAGGAGATTAGGAATCTGGAGAACTGGTGCCAGAGGAACAACCTCCTCCTGAATGTCAGCAAGACAAAGGAGTTGATAGTGGACTTTAGTAAAAAGCAGGAGAGGAACTACCAGACCCCCATGATCAACGAGAGCCCAGTGGAGAGAGTGGATAGCTTCAGATACCTTGGTGTGAAGAAACAAACTAAGAAGCACAACTGTGCAAAGAAGCAACCATTCAAGGATAACCAAGTGGAATTAAAGTGAGGTTTGAAATGAGAGTAAGCTTCTTAGACCACTTGCCCTATATTTCTCCTCTAGATTAACCTGTAACAAAGCTTAACTGAGATAAATTAGATAACTCTAACATTTCTAAGCAATAGAAAAGGTCCTGTGTGAACCCTGACTACTTACCTAAAGTAGTCAGCTTGGCTGTACCCAAACAGATCCATGGGCTTATAGGGCATCCCTGGTCTGCTCCCTGAATCAGAAGAGAGGCCGCACCACTTTCAGGATCCAAATTGTCACAGTCAGTATCAAAGGGTAAAAGTTTAGAGACTTCACTGAGAGCAGAGATGTTCTGGTGTACCTGTATTACATACTGTATGGGGAACAGAGGGGAATCCCCAAATAGGTTGGAGAGAAGGCAAATTTGAGTTTTCATATGATAAAGAACCAAGGGCCATATTAGAGAAATGTCACTTGGGCATAACTGATTCAGCTCCAGGGGCAAGATGTGTGATCTCAAAAGTAAATAAGATATGGGTACACTCCCTACAGTATACTGGAATGTAAGTTAGCTAATGTTTTGTCCACAAACCTGTTTTTAGACATACAATTATTTTGTAAAAGTAGATATCAGAGGTCTAATACCTCATGTCTTGAGGACTGTGGTTGCGTTGCTGTTGCTGTATAGATGGGGTTTTGGATACCACACATCACGCTAGAGACAGGTAGACAAATGGTATCTCTCAATAACTGTTAAAGAGAAGATAGACTGCCAGGTGGTAAACTGTCTGATAGAAAATGTTTTCAGGATTACAGTATGTTGTCATCAGTTTGAGTGATAGCACTTTCTCTGGCAGATTTTGATGTGTCAGTTACTTTGTGGTCTCAGTTGTGCAGGGATCCTTGTGGGTTCAACTATCTAATCTGAAATGGGGACTGGGTATGTGTGGAGAAAAATCAAAGGTCACTGGTAACTGAGATGGCAGATAAAGATATAATGTAAGTTTACCTTTATGAATTAGGGGGTGGAATTGGTGACCCACATATTTATTGTCTAGCAGGGGTTTGAGGGAGTTCTGCCTAAATAAAATACAACAAGAAGGTTCAGGTAGAAGCTGGATTATTGTACCATCTCAGTCGGCTCAGAGGCAGTGTAAAATAACTAATTTAGATGATTTAGATGGGGTAGAGCTCTCAGAAACTCCACTTTACTCATGTGTAGCTTTTTTAACCACTTAATTATACGGCCAGCCAGGAGCTTCCTGGATGCAATAGGCCGTCTAAAGACGGCCTGTTAGCCCTGCCCACATGTGCACTCCGCACGGCACGCACAAGCTGGAAATTTGCAAAATTTAAAAACAGGCAATGATGAATGTTTGAGAAAAATATATATCAAAGCGCTAAAGATGTAACTAATATGAAACTTAGTATAACCAAGTGATATAGTGAAATTTTAAGTTTAGGCGGTCTAGCTCTAAAACAAGTGATATGTCTTACATAGAATCATAAAAAAATATATAAAATAAAAATAAAATTAATAGTACAATAGTGCTGTGGAAAAACAAAAAATGATTGGGACAATAAAAAATTTTCAACCACTGTGTAAAGACCTCGAATAGGTCACAATATATAAACGATCCGTGCAAAAAATATATATTAGAAAATTGGAATAAATTGGTCAACGAAAAATAAACGTAAAAAACGTGTACAAAGGAAGTTGTTAATGATATATATTGATGGTGGTATATATTTCGTAGCGGTGGTCCGACAGCCCCCCTTGGGTGGGTACTCACCAAATGGAGTTGGATCGAAGGCTTTTAGTTAGTGACACTTGAGCCTGCAATCGTGCTTTCAAACTTGGACCCAGTTGTTTTTACTCTCAGTCCCTGCAAGGTGAGTGTTTGGTTTTTCTCCCTTGTAGCGCTGGCTGTATCCCAGAAGTAAAGCTGGATCGTCTCAGGCGCAGTGTCAAACGAAACTCCTTGCCGTGGTCCCGCAATATTTCAAAGATTTTTTTTATCTTTGAAATATTGCGGGACCACGGCAAGTAGTTTAGTTTGACACTGCGCCTGAGACGCCTGAGGCTCAAGTGTCACTAATTAAAAGCCTTCGATCCAACTCCATTTTGATATATATTTTTCTCGACTGTTGATATGATTCTTCTATCCTCTTTTTAGAGCTGCTTTAGGTCTTAATTTATTATACATTTCCACTTTAGTCTCCTTTCCAGAAGTGTGGATTATCTATTTCTCAATGATGAATGTTTACATACAAACGGTCCAGCAGCTATAGAGCTGCTGGAATGCTAGTATGAGGTGTCGGTAGGTGTGACCCCTCTGCCCCTATCCGCAGCGCTGGTCCTGAGCTCTGCAGTGCCCAGGGTGGGCTGGGACCAGCATGGCAGCTCTGTGACAGAGATCAGAGGGAGATCAGCACACAATCTCCCTCCGATCCCCTCTCTGGTGTCAAAATACAGGAAGTGATGTATATTACATCACATCCACATTCTGCTGTCACTTTCACAGAAGCTGGAGAGAAGCTGATGAAGCAGATCTCTTAATCAGCTTCTTTGGGGGTCCCTAGGTGACATTAGGGGTCAACCTCTGGTGATTGACAGCAGCAGAGGGAGGGTGCAATAGCTAGTTTGCTATTGGCTATTGCAAAGTGAAATAGCCAATAGGAATCTAGCTATGTATTCCTATGGTGATGTTTTTTTTTTATTCTGATGGCAGCAGAACTGCCGGCCAATAGAAAACAGGTGGGTGGAGCTTGCTGTCACTGCAAGCTCCGCCCAATCATTTTCTATGTTATTGTTTACTACTTTTTTAACTGTTTTTCTATTCTGCTCGGTACCACAGAGGTACCGTGCAGAATAGCCGAGCCGAATGCCGTATCAGCCTGAAGTGAATAGCCGACAGCGTTCGGCTCACTTCTCTTGGGGTCGGTTAGTCACTCGGCTGCCTACGGCAGCTTAGTGAATAGACCCCCTGGTCTTCAAGCGGTTAAATAGTGTCTGAAAACTTTGTAGTCTTAATGATGCTCTTTTTGATGCAGAGGAAATCATAAAAGTTATATAAGCAATTGAAAAAAAATTATGGTTTTATCTATAAACACAAAAGTGGCCACACTCATAAAACAACATAAATATAGACCTGATCATAAATAAACATGTCAGCACCAAACTATTATGTCTCAGAACACAAAAGATATCACCTCTCATAATGTGGGCTTACTTTGAAAAAAAACATAATCATGCAAGAGTGCTTTGTGTACTTGTTCATCATGTCACTGACAGAAAATGTAATTTTCAAAAGCATGCCCCTCACAAAAAGCAACTTGTGTTCAGCAAGTCCCTTGCAGTGTGTACCTGGAAGAGAGCACAACATGTACCTGGAAGAGAGACAGCATGTCCCTGGAAGAGAGCACAACACTGGAAAACATGCCTTTCTTTATTCATTTGAATTTTTTTCCATGTGTTGTAATAGAAACATGATTTTAGTGTCATTATAAATAGGGCACATTATAGAATAAAATGTTCACTTTCTGTCTACAGGAACCTTTGTGTTAAAACTAACATGGGTGAGCTAGAAAAAATATACATTTTGCTACATCTTTTGTCTATAAATTGCATAAAAATATTTTTTGCAAGGCACTATTGCTAGGAAATGTGTGTATCACTTTGTTATCTTATGTACAAAGATATGGCCAAATTAAAAATGCTTTAGTCTATTAGGGTATACAGGTGTAAGAGCTGAACTGGTTAACAATGATTACCTTTTATCAAGATGGTGATGTTATTTTTAAATCCATATACAGTCTCCACTATTTATTTATTTTAGTTAAATGTAGCTATTGTGAAAGACTAAATTTGAATGAATTAGACAATTCATATCAGTTCAATAAATGCACAGTATGAATGATAACGTTCATTTTAATACACATGCCTATCATTTTCTTTCCCTTGCAAGACCCCTAGTGGCTTACCTTCAGACTATCAAGCACTGCATGCTTAGAGAAATATATTTTATATAGAGTTGAGCTTTTGGATTATTAGATAAAAAACAAATTTTGTGTTTCCTCATATTTATGTGATTGCTTTGCTCTCCTGCACAACAATCTGTGTTGTAGTCTTAAAAATGTTGTTTCACTGACAATCGTACAAGAAACATAAAGTTACAGAAAGCAAATTTAATCTGCTTTATATTTGATTCACAGGCAAGCTAAATGGTTGATATTATTTACTAAACAGCAGTTTTCTAGCAAATGTTGCAAAATGTTGCTATAAGAAGAGTAGTATATTTTAAGTAGTTTTACAATAAGAAATTCCACTCTATACCTATAGCGCCTTATTTGGACTGTCATAATTCTATAATTTACATAAACTGGCATCTGTCTGTCTGTCAATATATCTATCATTTGAGAGATTTAATTGATTTTCATAAATCATGAAACTACTAATGCCCTTTTGATTTAAGTGAGTACGGTATAAGGAGGGATGTTCCGATACCGATAATAGTATCGGTATCCGGGCCGAAACAGGGCATTTTCACGACTAATTGTACCTGTGAAAATGCCCCAATACTAAAAGCCAATACCAGCCCTTTAAATTTTTAAACAAGTTCAGCTGCTTGAGGTCCCACGCTTGCTGGGGACCTCACTGTAGCTGTCTTTGACAGTAACGGTCCAGCCCCACATCTCCTCGTGCTCCGTGCTCCTCGTGCCCGCAGAGACAGACACAGCAATGGACAGCCCCACACCACCATACACCTCTGGAGCCTGGCACGAGCCTAAAACCCACCCACAGAGCCCGGCATGAGTCCAGCACCAACATGCAGCACTGGTGAGATCTGAATGCAGCCCTGGTGAGACCCAAGCACAGCCCTAGTGAAACCCAAGTACAGCCCTAGTGAAACCTGCATGCAGCCCTGGTGAAACTAAAACACAGCCCTGGTGAGACCGCATGCACCCCTGGTGAGATCTGCATGCAGCCCTGGCAAGACCCAAATGCAGCCCTGGTGAGACCCAAATGCAGCTCTAGTGAAACCCAAATGCAGCCCTGGTGAGATCTGCTCGCAGCCCTGGTGAGATCTGCTCGCAGCCCTGGTGAGACCCAAATGCAGCCCTGGTGAGACCCAAATGCAGCCCTGGTGAGACCGCACACAACCCTGTATAATTGCTGTATAATCATGGATCGATGGGATCAATGATTGTACAGCAATAGAGAATGGCAACCGGCTATAGAGGACTACATATCTCAGCAATCCATGATTGCTGATTGCCATCCTCCATTGCTGAATAATCGTGGATTGCTGAGATTTGTAGTCTTCTATAGCCCGTTGCCATTCTCCATTGCTGTTTAATCATGGATTGATGGGATCTGTAGTCCTCTATTGCTGCTTGCCATTTTCTATTGCTAAATAATCAGGAAATGAGTTACAGTTCTTCCTAATTATAAAGAAACTGCCCTAAAATAATTAGTCTGTATTGTTTTAGAAAAATTTCAAATGTGTCTTTAAGAAAATGTATCAGTAATTGGTATCGACAAGTACCTGGGGGAAAGTACTTGTACTTGGTCTTAAAAATGATATTGGGACATCCCCAATTATAATATATGCAATGTTCCATTTACAACAAAAACTGTTATCTCCCCACAGTGATTGTTAAATATATATAATTGATATACCAAAATTGCATCAATCAATCAATCAGTGAATTATATTCAGGGTTCTTTCATAACTAGGCCACAATTTAATAATGCATATATTACAAAAAGACACATATAAATACCTCATAAACCAACATCAAGTTACACATTTAAGTTGATTCACTAATGCACACCATGCACATTTCAACTTGACTGTAAAGCCTTTGTACATGTCTTACTTATGCAGTATTTAATGAACATATATATAGCTGCCTTGCTTGCATTTCATTTAGTCTCATTCTATATGTGATGACAAAATCTCAAGGCTGACCTCAGTTGTCATGAATACAAAGAGAAAACCATTCAGAATATCAAGGCAGAGAATACAAATAAAACAGCTCCTGTGTTCCTGTTTTCATCATTTAATGGTCAGGTCAGTATTACCTACATATTCCTGTTGTTATATCAGAAACAGGTTCATGTCATGTGTAAACAAAAATGTATTTATGTAATATTTATAAGGTTGGATGTTTTAGCTTCTTTTTATTTTACTTGGGTTGTGTGATTTCTGACTCCTAAATCCCTTTTTATGTGGAGTTTTAATGATTGAATTTCCCACTATCTCTTTAAGGGGCTAGGATTTTATGATGCATTTTTGTTTTTATCTACTGTGCATTTGCGAACATGCACACCCCATTTTTCTGGTTTCCTCTAGGCTGAGTAGTGTGTTTCTATCAGCAGTGAAGGTGGACAGAGCTGTTTCGACTCTGCTTCATTTGTTTCTTATTTGCTCTCATTTTCATGTTGTTTATTAAAGAGAACAGAGATATTCTGTTTTTTACTGTCACACAGCTGTTCTTCGATTATTCTGTTGTGTGCAGTATGGTACCTCATATTTTTTCCTCACACTGGTCGAGGCCATGAGTATTATTGTGTCTGAATCTGTCTGAGGCAGAATTGTCAGAACAGACTGTCATTGGCAGGGCACTGTGTGAAAGTGAATTGTTTTCCTTTCCTACTCTCTGTCTTACTACTGTTTTTATTCAGAAGTGTGTGACATTTAAGCTTTAAATTCATGCTCATGACAATTATACAGCGGCCAGACATTGGTGACACTTACCTAATGCCTGTAGTGCACATTCTTTCCTTCCTTGTTTAAGTAACTTAGCACATAGATTCATCTCATGAATACAAAACACTGTGTGTATGCTTGTCATAAACACTATGCTTTATCATTGATGCAGTAGCTGGGCTGTGGCCAATTCACTCAGCATTAGAAAGAAATGGCTGCCTTCTTAATTGAGGTTGTGCATAAATCTTTAAAATTAGAGGATTGCACTGTTATTTCTACTTCTGCAAATTCTAAGCTAGGTCCAAATAAACCTGAGCATGTCTGCAAGGTTTTTCTTCTTCATCCTATTTTTTATTATTAGACACTTTAAGTCCCGATATCCTTTCCTGGATGATTTTGAATTGAAGCTGATTCTCCAATTTCTCATCTTAACAAGGCGTTGACTATGCCTATTGATGGCGCTCCTTCTCCTGAAATAAAATTGGAGAATCTTTCTCACATTATTTATTTGTTAAAGTTAATAGTTAATAGTTAAGTTTCTATTATTATTGGCTTTATTTCCAGACTTTGGCTACATGGAGAAAATATTTAAGAATCAAACAGGTGATTGAGTGTGCAATACACAGAACCAATAAAATGTGGATTAACTCACTCTAGCACACACCTACACACCCACACAAACACACATACTGTATATGTGTGTATATCTATATCTATATATATATCTCTATATATATAT
>NW_017309059.1:69890-72436 GCF_000935625.1 Nanorana parkeri | reverse complement strand
TATATATATATACAGTGAGGAAAATAATTATTTGATCCCCTGCAGGTTTTGTAGGTTTGCCACTTACAAAGAAATGAAAGGTCTATAATTTTTTTATCATAAGTGTATTTTAAGTGATAGAGACAGCATATAAACAAAAAAAAACACATGATACAAATGTTATAAAGTGAGTTGCAGTTCAGTGAGTAAAATAAGTATTTGATCCACTACCAACCAACAATAATTCTGGCTCCCACAGACTGGCTATGTGGTAGACAGATTAGTCCTGTCAATTTAAGAAGGTGCTCCTAATGACAACTCATTATGTATATAAAAGACACCTGTCCACAGAATCTCTTTCTTCTATTCAAGCCTCATCACCATGGGTAAGATCAAAGAGCTGTCAAAGCACATTAGGGACAAGATTGTAGACCTGCACAAGGCTGGAATGGGCCACAAGACGATCAGCAAGAAGCTTGGTGAGAAGGAAACAACTGTTGTAGTGCTTATTCGCAAATGGAAGGAATACAAAATAACCATCAATCGACCTCGGTCTGGAGCCCCATGCAAGATTTCGCCTCATGGGGTAAGGATGATCATGAGAAAAGTAAGGGATCAGCCCATAACTACACGGGAGGAGCTTGGGAATCTCAAGGCAGTTGGTGTAATAATCTGTTTGAATAGGAAGATGGAGCTCAGCTGCGGAGACACGTTAACCTTCACGTGCTCTAGCGCAGGAGTTTGTGATGGCAAGGTTTGATATTGCCAAGCAAGCTCAGTGCATCATCGGTCTATCTTCCAACCTAACTAAGCTTACTACTCCTACAACAGTTTCTATTAAGGTATGTAGCAGAATAGGGGGTGGTCTCTAGGCCAATGGTGGGAGTGAATGGCTTCACTAATGTTACTTCACACTGGAATGCACTTCTGTGGCAGTTATGTTCAATTCACACAACCCCAGTACTTGGTTCTCCCAGTCTGGTATAAGTTAAGTGCTCCACAATATCAGTGTAATTTTAGTAGTTTAGACAATATCTTTAGTCGCCAGCAGAGGGCAGGCTTCCCTTATCTTCAATGCCACAGTATAAATCAGTCCAAGGCAGTTATAGTAGGCAATTGAATTCCCTGTGGGTAGCAACCCAAAGGGGAATACTTGCGGTTTTGGAGTCTGGAGGGTTGAGTGGGAATTAAGCTGGTAACGCTAGCGCAGAGATCCCGAGATAGCCTGTCAGCTGGGGTTCGGCTGTCGAGTGGTTGAATCTGTGGCAGGTTGCTGCAGTGAGACCGGCACTCGTCTGGCATCCGCATAGGGTTGCTGGAACGCCAGACAGGTGGGAGATTGAAGCTTATGACGAGGCCGGAGGCGGTCTCGTATGACGTGGTCGGCCCGGGGGCGGAGCTTCCACTCGGTTCCGTGAGTCGGAACGGCGGCGTCCCCGGGACCCATTACAGTTGGGAACACAGTCATCAAACAAACCATTGGTAACACAATACACTGCCATGTATTAAGATCCTGCAGCACCTGCAAGGTCCGCCTCCTCAAGAAGGCACATGTACAGGCCCGTCTGAAGTTTGCCAATTAACATCTAAATGATTCAGAGAAGGATTGGGAGAAAGTGCTGCAGTCAGATGAGAACAAAATTAAGCTTTTTGAACATTAACTCGGCTTTCCGCATGACAATGACCCAAAACATACCACCAAGGCAACAAATCAGTGACTCAAGAAGAAGCTCATTAAGGTCATGGAGTGGCCCAGCTAGTCTCCAGACCTTAATCCTATAGAACATTTATGGAGGGAGCTGAAACTTCGAGTTTCCAAGGGACAGCCAAGAACCCTAAGGGTTTAGAGAAGATCTGTAAAGAAGAGTGGACCAAAATCCCTCCTGAGATATGTGCAAACCTGGTAACCAACTACAAGAAACGTCTTGCCTCTGTGCTTGCCAACAAGGGTTTCTCCACCAAGTACTAAGTCATGTTTTGCTTGGGGATCAAATACTTATTTTACTCACTGAACTGGAACTCAATTTATAACATTTGTATCATGTGTTTTTTTTCTGGATTTTTGATTGATATTCTGTCTCTATCATTTAAAATACACCTATGATAAAAATGATAGACCTTTCATTTCGTTGTAAGTGGGCAAACTTACGAAATCTGCAGGGGATAAAATAGTTATTTTCCACCCTGTATATATAGGTATTGTGGCAGTGCATGGCAATGCCACTGTGTTATCTCCATTCCTGTGTCCAGAATTTGAGTGGCCAGCGCATGCTGATGGCACAGGTGTGCACAGCCTTTAAAATAAAGGTGTTGGGAAGGGTTCAAGGCTCCACCTGGGAGACAGGAAAGCTCCACCTGGGAGACAGGAAGGCTCCATCCAGGAGTCAGAGTGGAGTCCAGT
Organism: Nanorana parkeri; assembly: GCF_000935625.1. Taxonomy (NCBI): domain Eukaryota; kingdom Metazoa; phylum Chordata; class Amphibia; order Anura; family Dicroglossidae; genus Nanorana; species Nanorana parkeri. Next base: position 70,056 of record NW_017309059.1, on the reverse strand, counting down.
GGGCATGTACTGACAAGGGATGCTAAAGAACCCCTGCGAGGGTAATTGCTTTTTGTTTTCTGAACTCTTGTTTAATAAAAGTGGGCAAGGAAGCCCTTAAATAAAGATTTAAGAGTGGATGCGTTCTTAATGTGTTGCCGTTTGGAGCGAATCCCCACAGTATATA
>NW_017309059.1:56391-69410 GCF_000935625.1 Nanorana parkeri | reverse complement strand
TATGTGTGTGTAAACCATGGTCAGGTAGTTTAAAGGTAGTGTCATAGGTTCAAGCTATGATTGACTCATATATATATAGTCAATCATAGCTTGAACCTATGACACTACCTGACCATGGTTTACATTTATGGTCTTCTGCTGTCATCTAGAGTTGGAAAAAGAGATATGCCTGTCCTAGAATCCTGATATAGTAGGTGAGACAAAAGAGCGATACCCACAGGAGAGCTACCAACTTTTCTAAATAAAAGCCAGCATCCCAGGTGAATCAGGAGGAACTTTGACTAGAGGACCTCACTGGAACAGAGGACACCACTAAGCCAGGATAAGAAGCAATTTTCCTAAAAAAGCTCGCCACAAAGTCCTGTTCAATACAGAATTTGTAGACCAGCAAAAACTAAAGCTAAGTGAATTTTTAGTGTCTCCTCTTATAGAAACCATTGCATGTGTTAGAAAAGGATATAGTGTATGCATGTGTATTTATGCATTAGTAGCCTGTATGTTTATGTATTCTTTTACCTGTAAATAAGTAGTTTAGGTATGGAGCATTTGTTATATAGTAAAAGTACATTAAATACTACTGGGTCCGTTTCTTTGGCTTTACTACAAGAATCACATAAACAAATAGCTGTAAAAGTTTGAAAACCAAAACATTGTGTGGAGAAGATGACTAAAGCTTCTCATTTCATATGTATTGTTTTGTATGTCTGTTTCTTCTTTTTATATATGCAGAGCTATCTGGCTTAAGTTCTGGTCAGTGGTACCCCAATGCAAAAATGGACCTCTATGTAAGACGTTGTTTTACATAGAGGTTATTATTAAAGATTATTAAAAAAGCTATGGGAGTTAGCTGTTTGAAGCTCTTTGTAGCATAAGATTTCTTATGTTGTTAAACACTCTTTTAACATTTCCCATGCCACTACCTGGTTGGCGTATTTTTTATCATGTCAACACTTCATGTTATGGATGCATGTTTTTATGTAACATACCATGCTTGGCCAATTTAATTACAAGCCACTGTTAATACACTTTAAAAGTCTTAGTTGAAAAAGTCACATTCTGCATGTATCTGTTCATTTTATTATCTGTTTATTTGATGAATTAAAAAATGATTCTAGCTTTTTTTAAATGAATAGATGTCATAACACTTCTATTAACATTAGCGTTACAAAGTTTTGCATACATGTTTTATGGATAATATATACAGTATATAATTATCTGGTTAAATTCATTAGCAATTTACAGACAATATATATATAAATATGTTAAATATGTTATTACAAGGATTCATCCACATTTCACAATGATCATTTATTAAGAGGGAGATGTTATGAGTGTTATGTTTAGTTTATATGCAACTCTATGATTCATCTGTGTGGCACTTGTTTCCTGTGATGCGTTTCCTGTTCCTGTTCTGTGGGTTCTCTTCTAAGAACATGACTTCTGTACACTAACGGCTTATACTGTCATTATTACCACATAAAACATGGTCAACTAAGACTTTTAAAGTGTAGTAACAGTGGCTTGTTATTAAATTGGCCAAGCATGGTATGTTACATAAGAACATGCATCCATAACTTCTGACCTGAAGAAGAGAGGTTCACTCTCGAAAGCTTGTTATATATATATATATATAGTGCAATATAAATGGGTAAGCCGTATTGGTCCAGTAGACAAGATATATATATCTTTTGTATATCTGTAGTCAGAGCCCAACTAATACGTAACCGAGAATCAAAATGCCTACAATGACCTGGGGTGTGCCATGGTCACTATTGGGTGATTTGGGTGATTTGGTGAGCTGACAAGATGGATGGTCTGTCCGGGTAAAGCAAGCTTATGTGGTGTTGAATACCTGCTAGGTACAGCTTAATTGTACTGTGGGACAGGCCAAGGTTGGTGTGACAATACACCATGAAGGACAGAATAAACCTAATGTCACCTGAATCCTGGCCAGGGTATGCCTTTTAAGAATTATTAAACTTGTGCCAGGCCAAAGTGTAAGCCCCCCTAGTGTTATCAGATAATGAACTGTCAATGATCTGGTAGGCCGAGGCACAATGTGCATTTAGTCCATCGTCAACTGGGAGAATGGAGGTACCGGTGTAGCACGACCATCTGCCCCAGGATGCTGTTGGAAGAAAAGGTTAAAGTTAAAACAAGACAGTGCGTCGACTGCTGTATTAACAATCCCAGGTATGTACGAACAAACCATGTTGAAACTGCTGTAGCAATAACCATACCAACCTCCTCAGGAATTACATAATCACTAGTGACTTAGACCTCCCTTTATTGATAATATCTGACGTGGCTTGGTTGTCTGTAAGGAAGACTACTGTCTGACCCGACCACCTGGGCCCCCACACCGATGCTGCAGCCACAATGGGGTGGATCTGGTGCGGAAGTCTGCAAAAACTCTGGAACCCGTAACACCTCCTCAGACCAGGGGGCCGCAAACCAATGGGGGCCAAAAATTGCTGCATAGCCCCTGGAGGCCATGGCATCAGAGAACATTTGAGGTGAGGAGTCTGACACTTGAGGGATAAACATTGGGATACCGTTCCACTCAACAAGGAAGCGGTCCCACATCAACAAATCCGCGCATGCGCAGGAGTCCAGGAAAACCGGAGAGTCTGCAACAGGCACGGAAGACAGCAGCACCAGCAATCTGGAAATGAATTACCTGCCCTGCGGGATGATACGCATGGCAAAATTAAGCATACCCAGCACTGACTGCAGCTCCCTCCTATAAGCCGTACCAGACCGAACCAAGGCCCGGCTCGCCAGCCGGATTCTGTCCAAATTATCCTTAGGCAGACTCACTTGTAAGCGAACAGAATCCAGATGGATGCCCAGGAAGATAATAGCCGCCACTGGCACATTGAGCTTGTTGAAAACCAACAGCAGTGCCAGCAGATCAGCTGGAGGCCGAGCCGGACTCTCCACCAACAGAAAGTCATCCAAATAGTGAATAACCATTTGGCAGCCCACAAAATCAGTGAGAATCCAGTTCAAGGCCTGGGCAAATTGGTCAAACAGCCACGGGCTGCTCTTAGACCCAAAAGTAAGTTTAGTTGCAAAATAATATCTATCCCGCCATTTGATGCCATGCCATTGCCAAAGCAAAGGCCTGATAGGGAGAAGCTTGAAGGCATCTGAAATGCCCGCCTGAAAAAAGGCCTGAATAGCCTGATCCACTGATGAATATTAGGGTGAAATTCCTCCGGCGGGTTTAGGGAATTCAGACTGGGCACACCAGAAGAATGAGGCACAGACAAGTCACAAATAAGGCAAAGTTCATTGGAAAATGTCACCTTTACCAGGCCAAGAGGATTAACTCTCCACATATGAAAAAGGGGGGATTACGAAGGGGGGACCGATAATAAAAGCCTTCTCTAACTCTTGCTCCAACAAATTATCAATCCGTGCCGGGTCTAGAGAGGAAGAATGCAAGTTCCGGCATTCAAACGAGGAGGTGGGAACACACACAAACCCTGTGTGAAAACCTGTCCTGCAGCCGTGGAGTAGGAACTCGCGGAAAGTTGAGGTGGTTATATTTAAACCACCTTAAGCCCAATCACCCCAGGCACATAAGACACACAGACAAAGCGTATGGTAGTGAGCTTGCAACATAAAAGAAAAATAAGACAAAACACTCACAGACCAAACGAGATTTGAATCTCCCGCCAGAAATGAGCCTCTGAGGACAGCCAAAGACACTGCTGCCGAATGCAGCCGAAAAACAAAAAATGCAGACGAGGAGGGGAGACGAGCTGCCACAAGCAGGAGAAACCGGAAGCGGGAAAACAGGGAAGGAAGTCTCTGCTGACACCCACGAGCCGACTGGTGAGTGGGAGAGATGGGGCAGCGTAAATGTGTGGGGCTCCTCCCACAAATACGGCTAACTAATTAGCCTACCACATATATACACTTTTGGTAGCATCCTATAGAGCCAAACTTTATGTGAATAAATATCTAAACTAGACTATCTGATTTTATATTTAACAATAGACATGTAACCTTGCAAAAAATTTGTATAGATTTGGATTTTATATTTCTTTTGTTTTCTGGATTTCAGATCCAAGATTAATTTTGATAGTTATTTGGATTTTGTATCCATCCGAATTTTCAACAAATCTGATTGACCAGAGAACAGTCACATGTCTGATTTAGTTTTGTTTTGAATGAAATTCGGACAGATCCAACTTTTTGTTAAAGGAACATTTGGATTCGTTCACATTTGGGCATGTTTGTAACGGCCGCCGCCGTGAGCAGCTAGCAAGGACGGAGGATGCGGCAGCCAGCCGCTCCTTCGCTGGGCCGTTTGCGGTCCATGGTGGAGCGCACGCTCCTCACTTCTGGGTTCCGGGACCGCGTGCGTTCCACCGTGGAATGCGGAAGTGCGCCAATGCGTGCCTCGGCTCCTTCTCCTCATCATAGGCCTATTTAAACGCCCAGACGAGACAGCATGGCGTTCCAATATTGAGCCAGAACGCCTGCTGTCTCCTGGGACCCTCCACAGCCTCCAGATTGTGCCCTCCAGCCAGTCTCACCAGAAACGGACACCACAAAGGACCCCCAGCTACCTCCATTGGCAATCACCTAATCGCAAGTATTCGAGTGCAGTTGCACACTCTGCCATCAGGACTGTATATTCTTGAAATACAAATTGCGAAGCTTAACTACTACAGGGGAACTGTACCAATGCCAAATAACAGTGTCTTGTCTTCTATGCCCTGCTAATTCGTTACTCACTAAATGTACTCCGCAGCTTGTTGATTAGCTTACTTTAGGAATAACCCTCGCCAATCCATTTTATTATTTAATTTGAGGCTGTGATGCTAAGAACCCTAACTCTCCGTTAAGTTGAGAGTGAAACCAGGGTTCCATACCTGAGAAGCCTCCGCAGCTGCGATTCACATACCCCCAGTCCGTAACAGGCGTGACAATGTTTGAATTCAGAAATTCGAATGCATCCAAATGTTCGACTTTAATGAAATTTGGAACAAAGCTTAATTTACATGTTTGTTTACAACAAGATTACAAGAGCATAGCAAAGGAACAGATGTTCAAACATGCAACTTTTAACTTCTCATTTCCTTTATTGTGCCATTGATTTGAGTAATAATGCAAGCACTGGACACAGGGAGTTGACCTGCTAAAGGCAAATGGGTGGTTCACTATGCAAGAGAATTTAACTTTTCAGGGTAGATTCCCCTTAGTTTAGTGAATGAGGTGAAGCTTTGCTGACTAGCATCATCCAATCACCTGCAAGCAAAAATACAGTTTTTATTTTTCCTGCACAGGAATGTATATTCTTTCCAACGTGAAATTACATCATACTCACCAAGGGAAAACTTCCCCTGCTGCAAAGTGCAAATTCCCTTCAAAAGTGAACAGCCTATGTGCCTTTAGTAAATCAACACCAAATATTCTGACAGTTCAATGACTCATAGAACCTTTGTGACCATTATGCATTGCTATCTTTTGCTTTGCATCACTACCCTAGTAAGGGAGTACTTTATTTCAAAAAGAACATAGAACATATGAACCCTAGAAGATATATAGTATGTTAATATAGTATATTACTTCCTTATTAGATCTTGCATGTCACAGGAGGCAGGATTACTGGTCCCATAATGCCATACATTGTAATGCCACATCTGCCTTGTAAAATGTCATATAATTAATACAATACTGACATTTCCTATAGTAGTTGCCTTGAAATATGTTATTTCTCTCTTTTAAGCTCATTCTTTCCAGATCTGTTAATTATAAAAAAATATCCCTTTTATTTTTTTTTTCTTTCACTTCCTCCCACTTAAAATCTTCTACAAGGATCCCCACCACTAAACAGTGTCTTCTTACTAATACATTCCCAACATGTTTTGCCACAAAAATCATGGCTTCATCAGGGGATAGTATACACATTGCTCAGTGCCTCTGCTTAAAACAAGGTGCCATCTCCCTCTTGGCTCAGCTTCTAGTTATAGTCTCTTAACCACCTTTTTTTAGCCACCGGCTTGCTTCGGCTGGGTTCGGGTAGCCGAACATGCTCAGCATGTTCAGGCGACCCGAAGTGCAGAAGGAGTTCGACTCAGCCGATCCTACATCTGGATCAGCTGAGCCGAACCTCCGGCAGTCTACTCGGTGCTGTTCGGCTTATTCTCATAGGGGCCGAACAGCAGTAAGTGAATAGCCAAATGTGGAAAGTTAAAAGGACAGCATGCCAGGATACAGCGCTACACTTAAGGGGTTAAATTGGAGATATGTTGAGTTTCCTTGTACGGTTTGAGCAGCTTCAGAAGCGTATGGACCGGGGTGTCCGACCGAAGAGTAAGTTAAACAGAGAAGGGAAGGGAGAAGGGCTGCAAGCCGAGTAGGGAACAGGGCGTTTTTTCGCAGAAACTTGTATGCGAGGAGGTGAAGGTGAAGTATTCTTTGCTTTGCTTGCCTTGGGTGAGGGGTGTTTGCAGGATCAGTAGCGAGGGGTAGAGGTGGATGATTGCGGTGTCTGTAGTGTCTTGACTGTGACCTTGTGTTGGAGGGATGTCTATTTTACCATTGATTTGTGATAGCGAGGAGGCAGAGGTGATGTTTCTGTACGTTTGCTGATGAGTGAAGGAAAAGCTGTATATTCCCAAATGTGGTCTTGTCGGGTTACTATAACCACTTCATCGGTGATGAGACGCTGTGGCTGGGAGGTTGCTGACAGGGAGGGGGACACAGGTGGCTCGTGTTTCCACAATCCTGAGGCTGAAAGACCTGGTGCTGTGGTGCTGGGCAGTGGCTAAGCACTTGAGGTGGGGTGCCCCGGGTTGGTATCCAGACCAGATGGAACTCACGGGCATCAATCTGGCTGAGGGGGAAGGGGGGAGAAGCCGACGGCTGTTGAAACAGCGATGCTGCGGCCGTGGTCTGGGTGCCAGCGTGATGGTATTAGGCTTAACTGGAACAATCAATGTGTGTCCAGTGCTGGCAGAACTAAAAGGCACGAGGCGGACGGAGGCTGGGTCTGTGTGGAACGAGGAAATCAGGGCTACGCGTTTCGAAGTAACTCACTTCTTTTTCAAGCCAGGGAGGGGGAAGAGATGGCGGGGAAACTTTTTAAAGCGAAGAGAGGGGAGGGTTCAATACTGGGCGTGAATAGAAAATGAAAAAACAGCCTATAGAGAGGCAGGGGGCGGGCGTGTGGGCGGACCAATGGCCCTGGTATGTTTGATGAAGGAGAGTGTAACGTATTTCGTTAGGAAGATGCAGAACAGATGCTATAGAATGCAAGCAAATGCTCGTGGGAGGAAGATGTGAAGTATTTTGGTTAAGGGAGATGCAAAGTGGACGCTATGTGTGAAAGCAAATAAAGTAGATGGACAATACTGTATAAAAGGATATTTTTCTCAAATGACCGTGTTGACTTCTAATTCTTCGTTTAGACCATGAGGGGATAATGTATTAAGCTTGTAAATCCAGTATGTTTCCTGTCTGCAGAGCTGGTGGAATCTTTCAGGTGGGGATAAGTTATTAGGGATCTGTTCTATAATGAAGACCTGAAGTTTTGTGATATTTTTATTATGTTTGTGGAGGAAATGTCTCGGGACACTGTGATCAATGTCACCCTTCTCTATGAACCTTCTATGTTCTCCTATCCGTTTGCGGAGCGGGCGTATTGTGCGTCCTATGTAAAGGAGATTGCAGGGGCATCTCAGACCATATATCACGTGGTCGTGCCCACATGTGGTGAATTGGTTGATGGGGTAAATGTGGTCTGTGCTATCCTTGAAAGTTTTTTGACCATGCGTTATGAATTGACAGGTCAAGCATAATTTTTTCTTGCACTGGTATACTCCTATTCTGTTGTCAAAGAGGAAGGTGCGGGTTGGTTTAACTGAGGTGGGGACCAACTTACTGGGTGCTAGGATGTTCTTAATATTTTTCACCTTTTTAAACACTATGGTTGGCTTGGGTGGTAAGGATGGGCCTAGTTTCGGGTCACACTGTAATAGGTGCCAATTTTTCTTTAGGATGGATTCGATGGCTCTGTAGCTGCTATTAAATGGTGTGATGAAGCGTAGTGCATTGTCCTGTGCCGTCTCCTTATTCGTGTGTGTTGGTTTCTGTTTGTCTGTATGATCAGATTTAGAAAAGAACTCCTGGGCTTTGCTGACCAGATTTTTTGGGTACCTTTTTCAATGAATTTGTTCTTTAGGTGGTGGCTTTGTTTCAGGTAGTCGTCTTTCTCAGTGCAGTTTTTGTTCAGTCTCCAAAATTGACCCTTTGGGACGTTACGTTTCCATAATGCTGAAATGGAGGTAAGAGTTGCCGGCTGTGGGTTTGAAGTGGGTTCTGGTTATGATTCTGTTATCTTTGTGTGTAAGGGCCAAATCAAGGAAGATAAGTTCATGGTCGTCGATCACATGTGTGAACTTAAGACCGGAGGGGTTGGTGTTGCATAGTGTGACGAAATCAGTGAAGGTGTCGACGGGTCCGTCCCATATCATGATTATGTCGTCGATGTAACGTCCATAATAGATGATATGTTTTGCAAAAGGATTGTTCTGCCAAATGTAAAAATTTTCCCAGAGTCCCATTGTCAGATTGGCGTAGCTCGGGGCATAATTAGCCCCCATAGCTGTGCCTTGGGTTTGAATGTAAAATTGGTCCAAGAAAAGGAAGTAATTGTGTTCCAACGTGAACTTGGTGGAATCTATGATGAATTGTGCTTGTTTGTGGTGGAGTGCCGTGTGTTGTGTGAGGTAGAACTGTAGTGCTTGTAAGCCAACTTCATGGGGGATGGATGTGTATAATGAACATACATCGAGGGACGCCCAATGATACGTGGGTTCCCAGGTGTAGTGTTGCAGGGTGTCTATGAGGTGTCCTGAATCCCTTAGATAAGAGGGTAGGGTGACCACAAAAGTTTGTAGGAACTCATCAACATATTTGGAGAGGCCGCTGGTGAGGCTGTTGATGCTGGAAATAATGCTCAGCTGAGCTCTCATGACAGTTCAGCGTCACCTGGTTACTAGGTGACCAGGGGAAGCTGAACTGTCATTACACACTGAGAACTCGGAGGAGCAGCCGTTATATCACGGCGTCTCTGCCGAGTTCTCAATGTAATGGTAACCAGGGGGCGCTGATCTGTCATTACGATGAGAGCTCAGCAGAGCCGGCCCTGATATCAAAGCCGGCTCTGCTGAGCTCTCATCATAATGACAGATCAGTGTTCCCTGGTTACCCGGTAACCAGGGGATGCTGATCTGTCATTGCAAGTGACCGGAGCCAGCCGTGAGATAATGGCTGGCTCCGGCCAGCTGTCAGTAGCAGGCTTTCGGCCGGGCCAATGATTGGCAATTCGGCCTGCTTTGGCTTTCACCTCGACTCGAAGCATATGCCTTCGGCGAGCCACTTGGCCAAATTTGGGAGCTACTGATCCGAAGGCATCCCGTAACCAAAGCTAGCCATAGGATCAGCCGAAGCTATGGCTGGACCCTACAGCAGCTTTGTGAATAGACCCCATAGTTTTATATAGTATATATGGAAATTGTCATAGGCTGGCAGCAGTGGAAGGAGCTAATATGGTGGAACTGATAGTATGTTGCACACAATGTGGCCTGTAGATTCTAAGTGTTCTGTATATGTGTTCCCTGTAATGAGAAAGTGTATCTTAGCTGTTAGTGAAAGGTAATGTTGGGCAAGAGGAGATGGGCCCTGCCCTAGTCAGAGCTTACATACACAATGGCAGGAGCCTGCAGGCCATAGTGTGAAATATATAATTGGTTATTTATACCATAACTACCATGTGCAGTTAACCTGCTACTACCACCATTGCTTCCAACAGTCTTTATCAATTTGCAGTCTTGCTGTCTCAAAATAACTAAACAGTTTTTTCTATAACAGAGATGTATTTTTTTTAATCCGTCTACCATTGCCACTGTTTCTACTGTGCTTTATAGTCCACCTCACACCCCTATTTTTCAGGTTGTAAGGTATTCCTTCATTACAATTTCCCTAAAGAAAACATTGGTTACAGTGACAAAAGTATAGTGTTAGACCCAAAAAAATTGCATTAAAATAGTAATTTTCAGATTTTCTATTGTCCATTTTGCCCCCTTCAAAATATTGTTTAATGAGTGTGCAGCCCTCAGATGCATACCCCTAATCCTTATTATTCATAATCTCACTTCCCAGTCTGCCCTGAACTGAGTAAGTGCTTTTGAACTATGGGGTAGCCTTTTTATCCCATAGTTCTCTTAAGAGTCATGGAAGGACATAAACTAACGTCCTTCCATGAACCAAAGCTTCTGTTAACCAAAGCTCAAAGCTCAGTATATAGCAAGCTATATACTGAGAGTGCTGCAGCCAGGATGGATCCCAACAATACTGTCAAGATCCACCCAGATAGTTAATTGACAACGGGCTCTGCCTATCCAGAGGCAGAGCCAGCTGTGCCCGCCCCCTCCCCATCAGTTCCTCCAGTGGAGGATCAGAGAGGGGAGGGGGGATCCCTGCTGGGAGCTGTGACTGACAGTCACCACTCTCTGCAGGGAGATGGTCAGGAAGTGAGCGAGCAACGAAATGTGTTCACTCACCTACAGATCTATAGAGCCGACGTGTGACAGCTTCATTGTCACACGTCGGCTCTAACTATGAGGATGAGTGAAAATCACTCACCTCATAGTTCTCCTTTAAATCATGAAGATCTCAAGCAATACTCAGACATTTTTAGCCTATACTGCTTCTACAATGGAACCTGGGGTGAGAGGAGGGCCCCATTAGAAAGGCTGTTGGGGAAATTAAACTGTGAGATCCCAAGTATAGAAGAACTGAAATTTGATATACAGGAGAAACCATAAGGATAATCATTAGTCACATATGTCCCTTCATTCAGTAAGGATAATTTTTTATCTCTCAAAGTTGTATAGATTCCTTGCACTCAGAACGTCTTCTCCAGCCCACCAGACTAACATTAACCTTTTATGCCTAATTAAGTTAAAAATCCACAAAGTATCTTCTTAGCTATAACCTGATCTACAAAAAGTCAGAGTTTAAGGAAGTTTGCATTAGAAAAATAGAGTCATTTTGTGCAGTACTAACAATTATGTAATAATATAGAATATGTTGATGGTTTTTATTATTTCTACTACAACTCAAAGAAAAAGTGACTACTAGGCAATCTCTGTCAGCACTGCTTGTTGTGGCGGTGGGAGAGCTTGAATTTGAAACACAAAGGCCCTGAGATCTGGTATGCTTAAACCTCCTGGTAGAGCTACTAAAGAAAGATCAATTAGCTAGAAAATGTAAACGTTCAAAAGTAAATTACCTACACTGTTGCCCCCTCTTCTGTGATAACACATCCATAGCTCTGCCCCCTACAAGTTTACTGGCTAGGCTGAAAGTTATCCTTCTGTGATATATATTTTCAGTCCATACTTCAACTGAAAAAAAAAAGTTAAGTCAGGGGCTATAAAAACTGGAACAATCCTTTAATAACATTAGATTTTGCATTTATCAATAATGCCTGCTTGCTAAAGAAATATGTGATAATTTGTAAAAAAAATGCCTTTTAACCCATTAATGCAATGAAGACAAAATCTACTTTTTCATATTTTTTGCATAAATTATAAACCTTTTTTCAATCAAACAGAATTTGTTAAAGCGTCCAGTTGTACATGATCACATAAAAATATGAATCACTGCAGCCTATTGATCTGAAACAAGATTGCAGTGCACATCATATTTCAATTCATATCCAAGAGTTTATTTTCTAAACACATTTCAGTAGCAATGTTTACTACAGACTGAATTAAGCAAGGATGCATTGCTAATTAATTGCTGATAATGACAGCACGCATACTGTGTATTTAATTCTAATATCTTCTTTTGATGCAATACATCTTTATTATTATTTGATCCCCATACAATAAATGAAGCAGTAAAACTATCAAATGAAACCAATCCTACCTGAATGTTAAATACCACGGATCCTGTAATTACATTATCTCTAGATTGTGTAGCATCAATTCTGTAAGCAGTGAGATAACTACTGTGGAGAAAATAAAGCTCTAAGTGTTCAATTTATGTAGAAAATATTTATGAAACAGCTTTCACTTTTTGTTCACCACACATTGTTATGATACTGTTGTAATCAACAGTCACAGAGTCAGAACTATGGGGTCTATTCACTAAGCTGCCGAAGGATCTAGCCATAGCTTTGGCTGATCCTTCGGCTAGCTTCGGCCCCAGGACCCCTCCGGTTCAGTAGAACCGAAGGTCTGCTGTACGGGCTATTAACTATAGCCCATACAGCTCCCGAAGTTGGCTGAGTGGCTCAGTCGAGCCGAAGGCATATGCTTTGGTTTGACTGAGCCATGGTGAAAGCCGAAGCTAGCCGAATGTTGCTGAAGGATCCAGCCGTGGCTTTGGCTGATCCTATGGCTAGCTTCGGTTACGGGATGCCTCCGGATCAGTAGAACCGAAGGGCTGCTGTACGGGCTATTCACTATAGCCCGTACAGCTCAGAAATTTGGCCAAGTGGCTTGCCGAAGGCATATGCTTCGGCTCGACTGAGTCGAGGTGAAAGCCGAAGCAGGCCAAACGTCATCTCACGGCAGGCTCCGGACACTTTCAGAGAGACCAGCGTCCCTGGTTACCAGCTAACCAGGGACGCTGTCATTACACACTGAGAGCGGCCTCTCCGTGTTCTCAGTGTGTAATTACAGATGGCATTCCTGGTTACCTGGTAAGGTAAGGCACTAGCGAATGACAACTGTGTGGAGGCAGCCATGATCTCACAGGTTGCTCCGCCCAGTTGTCATGACAGATCATCGTCCCCAAATGAGCTGGGGACACTGATATGTCACTAAACAGCAACAACTGAGTAGTGGCTGCTGTGACGTCATGACCGGCTCCGCCCCGTTGTTATTCATTGGCCAGGACCTGCGTGCCGGCCAATAGGAAACAGTTGGGTGGAGCTAGATGTCACTGCTAGCTCCGTCCAATTATTATTTGTATTTAAAAAAAAT
>NW_017309059.1:27775-56343 GCF_000935625.1 Nanorana parkeri | reverse complement strand
GACGTCATGACAGGCTCCGCCCCTTCCCCCCCCCTTCCCCCCCCCTTTCCTGCACTGCCAGGGATGTGCTCGGATCAAGGTTCTGGTTGGGAATTTTATGGGTGGACCCCATGTCTTTTTTCCCCATTTTTGGAGGTGAGGTTCCTCCTTAAAGTTTCTACCAGACCTGAAGGGCCAGGGCCTGGTATGACTTTTGGGGAGAACACCACACTCTTTTTTCAAATGGGGTCCCTCCTAACTTTCCTAACTGACCTAAAGGGTCTGGTATGGTTTGGGAGGGGACCCCACGCTGTTTTTTTTCTTTACATTTTGTAATTATTTTCTTAACTTTATTTTAATCTTTCTATATGTATTTAAATATTTGTAAAACTTTTTTCATTTGTTTACATTTATTTATATTCTGCTTGCTATCTATGAGAATAGGGGCGAACAGCAGCGAGAGAACTGCCAGAGCTTCGACGCAATCCAGATGCTGGATCAGCTGGGTCAAACTCCTTCTACACTTCGGCTCAGCCGAACATGCAGAGCATATTTGGCTGACCGAAGGCAGCCGCATAGAGCTGATGTACAGCTGATGTAGCCGAGCGTCATTCAGCTCTGTTCACTTTAGCTTGGTTGCTCACTCAGCTGCCTTAGGTAGCCAAGTGAATAACCCCCACAGTGTTTGTTGACAGGTAAGAGAAGGGGGGAAAGGGGGCAGATTGGTGAAGGTAATTCAATTTTCCCAAATTTACCTGGGAAAGTGGAATTACCCTCTTATTTATGCTCTGGCTAACTATTCTGCCTATCAACCTTTGGTATTCCCTTAAATATTGTATTTGTTTACTGTTACTTGATTATGGCCACTGTTACCTTCAGTGCCCAGTGTCCAACTTTTCCAAACTAAATCAAAAGCACCCTGCTGCCTTTTTTTAATAAGTGCTTTATGCACTGTTAATGTATATATCAACTTGATCTTAAGTTGGTAAGCATTAAAGAGTACTATCATAAGAATTTGAATACATTACATGGGGAATTTATTAAAACTATTTTTGTTCACAGTTAATAACCTGTTGCTTCTTTTATTTTAAACCCCGTTGATGGACATGTTTATTTTTGGCACATATTTTTCCTCATTAATTAGCTGCTATAAAAATGAACATATGTGCACATATTTAAAATTTGCTTCATAGCACTTATAAATGCCCTCCTAACCATCTTGTCTTTATTGGTATTGTAACGGTAATGTCTTCCTTATATCGTAAAGCACTGCACAAACTGTTGACGCTATATAAATCCTGAATAATAATAATAATAATGATAAATGTAATCACTAAATATGCACTAGCAGTTGGGACACAACAGTGAAAAAGGCATACAGTCACTATTTGGACACACAATCATGCAAAAAAGATCAAAAGATTAATGCTAATATATTTGCTTGAAAAATGCACATGAACTGCTTATTTGAGAGGAAATTGTGTTAATAAATGATCCTCATGGAAAATAATAATTTAGCATTTTCTATTGTCCCTTTCCTAAGGATATATATTTTTGTAGTTGAAGGTGAGTTTTGTGCTCATTTTTCAAGAAAATACAATGTAGCACTCATCTAACATCAGCATTAGCATACAGATCTATATCAGCCCCAAGGAAATGAAAACATTAAAATTAAGGATTCATATTTGTTTTTAACATTCTAAAATGTAATATGAGCTCTGTACTTACATTTTCAGTATACTTTTTTTATTAACTTACTGTTCCTATTGAGAAAAAAGAAATCAAGGGGAGGATAATTAAGTTTTGCTGAACATAATGAATTGTCTTTCAGAAAAGAACAGGAAAATGGAAAGTATTCAGAAGTTGCTAATTATAATTGATTAAGCAAATTGTCACTGACTGAATGTAAATGAATTAATGAATTACTGTATGTTGCTTGTGGTACAATTTACATACTGTGTGTTGTGGTTACATACTTGTGGGCAAAAAATATTTATTTATTATTTATTTTTTTATTTTGCCCAGTCGTGGTCATTGTGGACACGGTGGATGTCGCGATTGACCCTGTATTTTGTCTTTGGATCTATTTTTTTGGAGTGGTTGTGTTTTTTTTTACAATAACGGACTTGTCAAAAGCCTTTGTTGCATTTTTAATTCAATTTAAGGATTTTTTCTAAAAGTCTGGCTGCTTTTTAATTTTTTTTATTTAACTCTTTAGTGAATGTGTAGGTGTACAAGTACATATACTCATTCACAAGGGGGGCCGCATATGGGTGCCCCTTTATTAAACGGGTACCCTGACGTGAATAAGCCCCTCTGCCTGCACCACCACAACCAACGCCCCAATGCCCCTGGGCTTGTGGGGAAGAGGCACTTGTCCCCATTGGCACGGGGACAAGGGGATTTTCCAGGGGGGACACTGGAAAAGCACCCTCCCAGTGCCAGGAGCATGTGGCCTGGTATGGCAGGGAGGGGGGCGCTCACTCATCCCCCCTTTCCAGCCCTGCCAGGTCTGTGCTCAGATCAAGGGTCTGGTGGGGAATTTTAGGGGGGACATCAGGCTTCCCCCCCCATTTTTGGTGGTGGGATTCCTCCTTAAAATTCCTACCATACCTTAATGGCCTTGTATGACTTTTGGGGGGAACCCCACACACTTTTCTATTTATAACTTGGGGTCCCACCTAAAATTCCAACCAGACCGAAAGGGCATGGTATGTTTTTTGGGGGAACCCCATGCATTGTTTTTAATAGGGGGTCCCTCCTAACATTCCTACCAGAACTAAAGTGTCTGGTATTGTTTGGGAGGGTACCCCACTCTTTTTTCTTTTCTTTAAATTTTTTTATTCTTCTCTTTTTTTCTTTTTTCAATTTTTCTTTTTTTACATTTATTTAAATAATTTTTAAACATTTTTTTAATTTGTTTTTTCTATTCTGCTTGATGCCTCGTAGGTAGCGAGCAGAATAGCTGAGCCGAATGCCACTCGGTGGCATTCAGCTATTCACTCACTGCTGTTTGGCCCCTATGAGAATAGGGGCGAATGGCAGGGAGGGAACTGCCAAGCTTAGGCTCAGCCGATCCAGATGTTGTATTGGCTGAGTCGAACTGTTTCTGAACTTCGGCTCAGCCAAACATGCAGACCATGTTCGGCTGACCGAAGGCAGTCGATGTATGGCTGATTTTAGCCGATGTACAGCTGAAATCAGCCATACTGAGCTGAAGTGAATAGCTGAACAATGTTTGGCTCAATTCACATTGGCTCGGTTATTCACTCAGCTGCCTTCAGCACCTTTGTGAATAACCCCCTATATCACTAAGGTAACCATTTTCCCTAAATCAGTCACACTTTTCCACAGTTCTTACTTTTTTTTATTCACTCCCCTTTTATTAATGTTTTATGTGAAAGTGAGATTCCATTTCTACTGTGGTCTAGAAGAAAATGAAGACTTCTACATATGCTGATGATTTAAAGTTTGTCCACTTAAGCCAAATCTGCTGCTATGTGGAAGAAGTGTATCTTAGGGGATGGATGATCTCTTCAATCAGATGTATGTATTCTCTTTTACAAATGCATTCACTAATCGTTGGGATATTGGAGGTAATCCAGTACAGGGGAATTAAGGTTTTAGAAGCATTTAATATATGCGGTATTACTGTTTATTTGGATCTCCAAGTAGGGAATTCCGAACATTGAAATAGTTATGTCCATGGTTGGAGAGGTAGTGAGGATTCTGAAATTACAGTCATGCATCTCCAAACATAGATCCAGAAACCCTGGATCAAGGCAAGGTACCATTAAAGGTGTAAAAAGGTGCCATGTGAGCTACATCCTCTCCAGCACTGATAATAATATTCCTAGATTTGGAGCATTATTTTACAGGCATTTAATACCATATGTTTAATAGTTGTATTCCATCATTTTTCTCAAGAAGGTTGCTGTCCATAACAGGCTTTATGATTTTTGTTTGCTTGGGACTGTGTGTTGTAGCTCTATTTCCTGTTGGAACAGATGGCGGGGATAATATACAGAGTAGTATAATGCAAAGTAGTATTTTGTACAGTTGTGAGATCCTGTGGTTGAAGTGGCTGTTGAAGACAGCAATATTTCTAGGAGGTTGAGTTTCTTGAGAACAAATTGGCTTTGGCAGATAGTTTAGAAAATTGTGGAGTTGACGGTATGTCTAGGAGACTAGGGGGAGTGCTCCCTTAGTTGTTGGAGGGGGGTCATGATGGGTTGTTATGGATGTGGCGCAGGTGAAGTGTTTGAACTGGTGTTCATTTGTTAAAATGTGGGTCACTTCCCCCATTAGGGGAAGTAATTGGAAATTGAGGTTGTTCTTTTTGTGAACCCAGTCCCAGAGTGACAAAGTTGCCTTGATTAGTGTTGATAAAATGTGAGTCCGAGTTCTGTATCCAGTTGTGGAAAGGCCCATACTACTGAGAGTAAGTTTCAGAGACACCCATTGTTTAGCCTGAACATTTCAAATACATTCTATGATCCTGTTGAGAGAGGCATCCTAATAGTACAATTGAAAATCAGGGAGGACTAGACCCCCTAGACCTTTCACTGAGGATGAGGTGGGAGATCCTTGGCTTTCTTCAATTAAATTTGAATTGTCTAACAACTTTCCGTGAGATGATAGTGGTGTAGGAAAATATAATCTATGCTATGAGTAGGAGTTATGTGTGTAAGAAAGGAACATTGAAAGGTAAAATGGTTTCGATCTGGGTCTGAACAGTAGGTGCCACACCCCTGAAATTTGTAGTCGCAAGAATAGAAAGTGGGGTTTTGAAAGCACCAAAGAATAACTCCACATAGAAAAAGTTCATATAAAAATTGGTATTTTTAATTATATAAAGTTAAAAGGAGCTAGATAACTAGTCCATTTTAAACATCAGCTAAATAGATAGCTCCCTGGATGCTCTCTCCATGTATACTTGTCCTACAGCATAATTTTAACACAACAATATAAATATATGATGATTTTAGAACATAATAAACATTCCAAGGACTCAAAGGTAATCAACAAAACATAATTTCATCAAAAACTATGATGCTGTGAGATGTTGAGAGATCTGCATTGGAGGAGCTTGTACGACGTTTCGCGCACACATGCGCTTCATCAGCTACAGGGAATATCTGTGTAATTTTAAAGAAGCATAGTAAACATTCTTAATTCTCTTTAGAATAATAATATGATACTGAAACAAAACGAAAAAAGAACACAAACAACAATTACCGCCTACCAGAATTGCATAGTCTGATGTGTATATGTGTCTGGGCAGGTCTAGTCGAACCGCACACCTGCGCCGTCCCCCCTAGAAATGGGAGGGGTGTGATCTGGGCCAAATCCCAATACTGAGTCAAAGGTAAGAGGAGTACAGGCCTATAAAAGATACAAAGGGTATAAAAAGATATAAGAATCACAGCATCATAGTTTTTGATGAAATTATGTTTTGTTGATTACCTTTGAGTCCTTGGAATGTTTATTATGTTCTAAAATCATCATATATTTATATTGTTGTGTTAAAATTATGCTGTAGGACAAGTATACATGGAGAGAGCATCCAGGGAGCTATCTATTTAGCTGATGTTTAAAATGGACTAGTTATCTAGCTCCTTTTAACTTTATATAATTAAAAATACCAATTTTTATATGAACTTTTTCTATGTGGAGTTATTCTTTGGTGCTTTCAAAACCCCACTTTCTATTCTTGCGACTACAAATTTCAGGGGTGTGGCACCTACTGTTCAGACCCAGATCGAAACCATTTTACCTTTCAAAAATCTCCGGTGGCAAACACCATTTCTCCCTGATCTGGATCTGAACACCAACTAACTCCACTGGTAATTCTAATTTAATATATCTTTTCTTCTCTTTTGACACCTTTGCGATTTGACCTCCCCATACATCTAACCTTCTTAACTAAACTCTGTATTCCCTCCCCAAAGACCATGGCCGACTATTGGCTCCAATCTTGGGATGGCATTATGTCAAAGATACAAGAAACGCATTATGACCAGACCTCACAGGAGTGTGATGGGAATATATTTTTTCTGAAACTTAAGAGACTGTTAGAAAGGAGATCAGCCATCTTTTGGCATAAGAAATTCTTTGAACGCTATAGTGCAGAAGATATTGTCCCTTGGGGCCTACGCATACAAATATTCCCCCAAATTAGACAAATCAATGATAAACTAAAGGAAATGTGGGAAGCCAATTTACAGGCATGTTCACTTAGAATGGTCCAACTACTGACTGACCACTATAACACTGAATTAATCAGTCTGGAAGGGGAAATAAAGTCGTTATTTGCAGCATCCACTGGAATCGAGAAAAATCTCTCTTCCTTCCCAAAACAAGATAAAGACTTACGTGATCATATTGAAACGTTTAGCAAAGACCTAGTCACAAATAAAGACAAAAAGTTCCAGAGAGACAAACTCTCATACACCCTAGGCTAGGCCTATAAATGGACCAAACAATCTAGTGCACGATTCAGGTCGGACCGCCCATCTCGCCAGTCCGACCGAGAGGGGGGTTTCGACTCGGACTCTTCATCCCGTTCTTCACACTCTACTCACAGCAAGCGACAATACAAAACACTGATGCCTAATTCCACACGTAGGAAAAACAAGGGTGAAGGTTCACACAGTGGGGAAGGAACCCCACTGTGTGAAAAACGTTTTCGCCTACACAAGACTCGACACAATTAGGGAAGACACACAAGGGTTACGAGGACAAATTATTACCCCCTGAACCCTCCTCACTTACACACAGGGCTATAGCCCATACACCCTCATCACGCTCCCATACGCAAGGAGCAGACACCACCTCGACAACTCACATAGCACGTCACGAGGAGGTACGTCACCCAAAGGACCATGGTTCTCTCCCGCTTGACGTTACACACCTGGGAACCAATTCTACAAATTTTTTAGGGGTCACGACACCAGACACCAGACGGACGTAGTGCACACCCGATCCCGCTTAAACGGAGCATACCCTACAGCCAGTACCTACGACTGAGACGGGTATGCTCTATTGACCATCTCTTTGAGGAGGAAGCGTCGAAGCTGCAAGACCGTTTACGTCTAAGAGGGTACAGCAGACGTATTCTAAAAAGAGCCTACCAAAAGGCAAAGTCACACTTTGGTGCTTTCAAAACCCCACTTTCTATTCTTGCGACTAAGAAAGGAACATGCAATGCTTTTCCTGGGATTGAGGACTCACCAGGTGAATTGTACTATTAGGATGCCTCTCTCAACAGGATCATTCACCAGTTGTATCTTATGCAAGGTTTTATGTCAACTGCTAGGATTAATATACCCATTTTGAAGTTAGCAATGTTTATGATTAACTGTTTGCTAAAGGGTTCTTGTGCATTGTGTAGACTCTGACTATGCACTAGTGTATAGGTGGTATCCCATATTTTGTCTTTCTGTACAACATATTTTCCATCAGCATCCATCAGAAAATCTAGGAATTCTTTAATTTTCTTAAGGGGAAGGTGCTATAATACCATTGTAAATAACGATAAGAGGATAGGTGAGTGCCATAGCCTGCCGTAGCTAGGATTAAGGTAGTATTGAAGCTTATCACTCATCCCAATTTGGCTGCAAAAGTGGAAATGCACTTTAAGTCTAGCGGTTAATGCCTACTTTATATGTGTTACCTATTCTTATTCACATATGATAACTGTTTTTTTTTAAAAGCAGGTTAACATTTTTTAGATGAAAAGTTCTGGAAACTCCCAGATTGAAATTCCTTTCTAGTTTTCACTGTCTGAGGGGACTGGGGAGGTTGTGTTGTTTCAAAAAGTTAACTCTTACTGTACTAGGCTGGCAGATTTCAATATTACTTGTGAACTAGATTAGCAAGGCTGTCTGTCCTATCAATGGGTTAAAGAATTCAAGGAATTGTATGTTAATGCACCTTTTAACAACTTGACCCCCCAGGGTGTTAAACCCCCTTCCTGTCTAGGCCATTTTTCAGTATTCAGTGGTGCAGTACTTTGACTGACATTTATTCCGTCATGCAACACTGTACTGAAATAAAATGTTATGCCATTTTTTTGGGACAGATAGAGCTTTCTTTTGGTGGTATTTAATCACCACTGGTTTTTTTTTACTAAATAATTTTAAAAAGTTCAGAACATTTAGAAAAAAACACTTTTTCACCCCATTATGTCATGAAACATTTATTATTACCCAAATTTTTTTTGTAAAATATAAAAGATGAGGTCCTGTTTGGCAAATAGACACCTAACATGCCAGTTTTTTGCATGAAATCGCAAAAAACGACCGTACCCAAATTTGGCAATAGCCCCACTGCATGGATAGTTTTTTTTTTTTAAAAGCCATTCTCTAATCAAACAAAAAAGTGCTAAATTGTGTCTAGGGAATTGAACAGATTTACTTACCTGATGCTCACTCCCACCTCCCTCAGGGCTGCTAGACTAGTCCCCACAGCCTCTCCATAGACCTACATTAGACCTGCATTAGACATGAGGATGCTTAGGGACATTCCACCTACCAGAGTGAAATGAATGAAGAGAAAAGCACTGACCAGTAGAGAAGTAGGGTTCTGGTAAGTAAATCTGCATCACTCCATCCCCTACACAAAAATGAGCAGTGCAAGGGTTCATTTTTTTGTTTGCCAAGACATGGGTTTTAAATTTCTGAAGTTCAGCTGGTGCTACAATGAATCCCTATAATGTCTGTGGGGAGCTTTGTTTCCCTGTATTTAGTCCCAGAAGAGGTTTTACAATGAAGAGAAGACCTGACGTGGAAAAAGGATATTAAAGATTTTCTTTGATTTTGTTATTTTAAAAACTGATAAATAAGGGGGACTTATTTTATTTAAAATAACATAAATACAAAAGTTAATGTGTTCTTTTTTCTTTGTGAACATGAAAGTGACCTGCGTTACAACTCAAAATAATGGTCATCACCAGGGGCAATATTATACACATTTGCATTGCTTTTTTTTTAACAACTATGATTATTAGAAAGTGGGAAGACTTTACAATGCAATACACTTAGGGTATTTTATTAATTTATGTGAATATGTGGGTGATGACTAATAGAGATTGTACACTATAGATCATTAATCCAACCAATTTATTGTGAACTCACCCAGTAGTAACCAGTAGCAGCAAAATGCATGGTCCCCCTCTGGTCCCCCAAGAACTCTGATAATGTGCCTTGAAGCCTTTCTGCACCCCTTTCTCAAGTAAAGTTACATTCCAAGTGTTCTTTATATCACATGCATGCAATGCAAAACCTTGGATCAATAATTTTGTGGCTGTGGTCTCGTGCCTTAGCCTGGTGCCATTTAGTCAGGTTATAATCATTGACCTTCAGAAAAAAAGTTTAAACTACTTAAATTTGTTTTTGTCTTAATTTTGTATCTAAATCAATTAAATGAATGACAAATTCAATTATATGAACTTGTAGGAAAAGGGGAGTTGGGTATTTATCTTTCCAAAACCAAAACAGAAGAAACTAAAAGCAAAGCTTTGCAGAAGAGATATCTAAAAATAAATGTGCTTAGGGATCATGGATCATGTACTGTGCCCTTCAAAAGCGGCAACATGATTTATGCCTTTAGATATTTTCAATAATATATTGAGCATGATTTGTGCCTTTAGATAAGTTCACAATAACTCATTGAGCATGCTCTAGTAATCTTTTGTGACTAAACATGCTTTGTGTTGTGCCAGATATCATGTGTAATCATAACTTCTATCAGCTTAGCAGAAGGCAGTCATCATTCACTAGGAGATAACAGCGTGACAGGATATGACTGCAATTATTGCTATTATTCAGATGTTAGCCCTTAATGCAGTAGTTTTTTTTAAAGCAATTATCCTTACATTATCACCCTGTGAGGCTGATTTACTACTGCTATCATGTATTTGCTTGCATAGAGTTACTTTACTAAGACTCACCTGTGCAGGGATAGCTTCATCACATGGTACAACTCCAGATGAACATCAGTGTGTGAACTTGACATTCTGCTGCAAGGGCATTTATATGAGTTACCCACCAGAGCTGCACGTTGCACATAGATATGACTAGGGACTGCCATGTTTGCATTCTTTTTTCTTTTATTGATATGCACTGACATCAGTGCTTTATATTGAGTGATACTTAGCAGATATCAGAACCAATTTATGGAGACAAGAAAATGCATAATCATGTATATATTTTCCCACAAATTTGGCAAGCCAAATCATAAATACATTTAAGTTTCCACAATCTGGATTTTTTGTCATATATATAAATAATATATATGACAAGTTGACTTGAAATTCTTAAAGTGACACTAAACTCAGGAGTTACATCTTAAAAATGCATTCAAGTACCCTAACTATTAACATAAATGTATCTTATTTATGCATCACTCGGCTTTTGATCCTCAAATATTTCTGAATTTGTGCTGACACTGCCCTTCCTTCTGGTGGGTGGCTACTTTTGTTCCCCATTGTCCCTGTGTGTGTCATGAAGTAGTCACGGCTCTGAGCTTGCTCCCGTGATAGAAAATAATACTAATGCCATGTAGTAAGCTAAATGTGAGATTGTAGTCCATCATGGGAGTGAGCTTGGAGCGGTGACTACTTAATGACACACAGGGACCATGGGGAACAAAAGTAGCTACCTTTCCGAAGAAAGGGCAACACAAATTCAGAAATAATCTACAGCTGAGTGATGCACAAATAAGATACATTTATGTTACTAGTTAGGGTAGTTGAATGCATTTTTAGGATTTAACTCCTGAGTTTAGTGTCACTTTAAAGAACTCCAGGCATACATATTCTTTACCCCGCAATGTAAGGGTTAAGTGTTCATTTTCATCTAGGGATGAAAATAATAAAGATCTACTCACCTGAACCTTGCAGGTGGCTGGCTGTTAGACTGGCCCTTTCAGCCTCCCTGCCCCTCTGCTCTGGTGGTCTAAGGTCATTTAAGTCCTCATGTCCTATACACACCATGGCAGCAAGGGCACTAGGCAGTCAACACAGCTGGACCTCGGCTCAGCGTGGCAGGGAAAAGAGGAGTGGCACAGCCTGCAGCTTCTCCTTGGATCCCCGCTGCTCTCCCCGCCTGTATGGGCAGAGGCAGCATGGATCCGACCAGGTCTTAGTAGGAAAGTAGTCTTAGTAGGAAAACTGCCTACTAAGTAGTAGTAGTAGTAGTAGTAGTAGTAGTAGTCTTAGTAGGAAAACCACCAAACTTGGTTGGAAAATAGCCACCCATCCTGAGGTTTAAATCATCATCTCCATCTTTCATTCGCCCTGAGTGTCCATCCAGTTTGTGGTATGACAAGTTTATACCAGTAACTGGATGGACACTCAGGGTGAATGAAAGAGGCAGATGATGATTTAAACCTCAGGGTGGGTGGCTATTTTCCAATCAATCTTGGCAGTTTTCCTACTAAGGCTACTGGTCACAGCCATAAATGGAGGCTCAACTGACTCCTACATCTATAGCCTTATACTTCTTTATAAGCTCCCTTACAACATATATCCTGGATTGGGGATGATCTTGGTCGAGTGTGGACGCCCACCTGGTTGATTCGTTGCAATGCTCCTCCCACTTGTTTGATGATACCACCTTGTTTCCTATATATTTTTGAGCCATGATGTAAAATAAATCTTTGAACTACAACTGTATGCCCATATGCTGCTGATGAAGGGGTGGTGCCATGAAACGTGTAGAGAAAGAGTTATGCACCTCCCCATGGAAATGTGTATCATTACCACTGTTACATACTGATGCTATCGCATAGAAACTGTTAACTATTTATTATACATCAATTGAGGAGGTGCAGGTTCACGATAGGCATACAAGCTCATAGTTTTGTAAATAAGACTATATATGTTGATGGTTTTAGCCTTACTATACAATTTTAATAAACAATGTACACAATAAAATATATATATTATATATAAATCCAAAGTGGCCATGGTGGTGCCCAAAAATAATATTTAATGTCTTGTAACAGGTGTTCTTCAACCAATATGTGTCTGAAAAAAATTAAAACACATATGTCTAACCCATGAGGTATTTTAACCAGTAGAAGGAGTATAGTAAATAGTATAGAGAGCCATTCTTCCACATTGAGTCTCTAAGCAAATAGCAAACAATATCCAGCAGTGTAGTTTTTCTCTGCTGGTGTAAACAAAAACAACAAATCAGCAAAGTTTGAAATAGGAACTCAATAAGCAGCAGATCACACTATCTAACACTATCTTGACCAGATGTCCAGAAAATCAAACCTATGATGACTTGATAATTGGGGCATGCACCTTGCTTGGTGGAAAAGAATTGAGGGGAGTTCAGCTGGCCACCACTTGAGGTACATCCACCCAAATTTGGTTGGCTGGACACACAAAGGCATATACAAATCTGGCATACAATCTGGTGCATTCTAATGGCTGTGGAGCAGCCAAGTGGTTACCACACATTTTTTTGTGATTCCTCAAACTAGGCTGTGAACTAAAATCCTGGAGTTATTAGTAGTGATGCACTGATACAAATACTAGTATCTGTATCAGTGCCAAAACTGACCATTTCCACAGGTACTCAAACTCGTGCAAATGCTCTGATACCAAAAATGATACTGGTGCTTTTATTATTTAAATCAAAGTGGCTGCCTTAGGTCCCGCACTTGCTGGGGACCTTGTGACAGCCTTCTTGTGAACCATGTGGTGCCTGTTTACAGCACTTCTGCTGGCCCACACACCACCTCCTCCTCCTGAGAGCCTCCACATGTCTCCCCCTCCTGAGACCCTTCACCAGAGACATCAGGCTGGCACCCTGGAGCAGGCCGGCGGTACAGATTATGCACAGATATGGTGCAACAAAACTGCACCTGAACTCCACAGCTACTTTAGAATTATTGCCTGCTGTAACTGTCCTGTGCTTGATTCTGCATTGCTGTATAATGTATTGCTGGTATTGGTACTCCTCTATAGCTGGTAATATTTTGCATTGCTGTATAATGTATTGCTGGGATTTGTAGTCCTCTATAACTGATGGTATTATTCTGCATTGCTGTATATTGCATTGCTGGGATTTGTAGTCCTCTATAGCTGGTGGTTTTCTGCATTGCTATATGATGTATAGCTGAGATGTTTAGTCCCTCCACAGCTTGGAGTCAGTGGCAGAACTCCCAGAGCCGCAACTGTC
This sequence comes from Nanorana parkeri, assembly GCF_000935625.1. Lineage (NCBI taxonomy): Eukaryota > Metazoa > Chordata > Amphibia > Anura > Dicroglossidae > Nanorana > Nanorana parkeri. The sequence continues at coordinate 43,168 of NW_017309059.1, read as the reverse complement.
ACAGCTGCAACTGGGCCCTGGTGCTCCACCACTGTCCTGAAATCATCAGTCTGTATTGTTTTAGAAAAGTGTGGGTAATTGGTATTAGCAAGTCTAGAAAAAATGGTATAGGTGCATCCCTGGTTATTACTGCCCATCCATCCACACACCAAGCACATGACTTAGGGTAGCTTTCCACCACCTGCAGTTCGTCTTTTGACATGTTTGCTAGGCAACCATACACACACCCACAAATGCTAGCCTGGCAGATAAAAATGTTTCTATACACTAACACTAATCTGTATGCAATCAGCAACCCACAGTGCAATTTTATACAGACTAAAAACAAAATTATGACCATGCATAAAGACAGTGGTAATACAATACCTTACTATACCAATGCAATAATATCTCTAGTATGAATTCTTAGCTTAGTACCCTGAAGCCACTTATTACTTTTGCATATTTAAAATGCCTAAGCAGGCAGTGCATGAAAATATGTGTTGTGAACCAAACTAACTTGTGCTAACGGAAATAGTAAAACTAAAACGAATCCTGATCCCTACTAAAAATGATCCCTACCGTTATCTAATTTGCTGAAGGGCATTTAGCGCTGTACACTTCATTACACCATGAAAATATGTGTAAATTACAAAAAAGACAAGAAAGAAATTGACATACACAAATTTGCTATAAAACAAAAAGGGAAAAACAGAAATAAACATTACAACTTTGGCAGTCTGGTTTATTTTACTCATGGGAACTCTATGAGAATGTTCCGTACCCACTGTGTTCCGAACACACTCCCAGATAAATGCCATCTTCAACTTTTTTATGGTGCTCAGTTTTGTAGAGGTATGGAAGTGGGACAGACTCTAATCCTTGGCCAATCCCTTCTGAAGGTGTCACCACACCTATTTTGAGGAGGGTCTTTGTCTTCTGAAGTGAATGTAGCTTATATGGACCACCGGTTCTAATGGCTGAGTCCCCTAAGATCTTAATAAACATAATTGCATTATCTCGCACAAACCTAAGGTTGAGGAGAGGATTAGTTAGATGTCTTTATACTTTGACATTTTATATTTTATTGCAAAACCATGTGCAGGTCATTTTGAAAAAGCCAGCACTGATTGCAGGGAATACTTATATTTACTAGTACATAATGTCAATATATACAATGTTTCAAGGAAACGTAGGCCCCATTTTAGGGTGACAACAGTTATGCAATATAAAACACCTAAAAATGTTTATTTACAAAATAAAATCTGATTGGTGAGTCCCATGCCATCCATTGGTCCCCCTCATGCTTCCCTACCTTTGTCCATAACTGGTTTGCAATACACTTTGTATGTATGTTATATACCAGTGCTTCCTCTAGGCAACATGTTATACTGCTACACAGGATGAATTAATAACAATATTATGCCATCCCAGGGCAGTGGAAAGTTCCCTTTGCACATCATAAAGGTAACTATTTACATTTGCTTCCAGATCATTTTAACCACTTGAACTGGATGACTGCAATCTTTAGGTGACCACTGTAAGGCACAGTTCTACTGTTCTCCGGCCTGCAGATGGCACCTTTCCTTTATATCTGTGCACAGATGTTAAAAATATTACAGGTCATACCAGTGTGTAAAAAAATGTATTTGAAAAAGTTAAAAAGTTTGTGTAAAATAGCCAAAATGTATTTTAATTCACAATTTTAACTATTTGTCACCTTATAATAATATAAAAATATTTATCACAACAGAGTACAAAATAAAATTCTTATATTTGCTTACAATAAAAAAATAAAAATGAACTAGGTATTTACAATGTAAGTTAGTGATAAGTTATGCACATGCTAACTAGTGCATACTAAAGTTGCTAAATCTGGGCTTGGCAACTAAGCATTAATGACCTCTGGTCACGAAGGGGTTAAAGCACTCATCAGTTAAAGCCATGAAAGCATAACACATTGTATATGTTGTGTTCATGCATTAAATATTTTGTGAAATACTGGCCAGTTTCATTCATTTGTTATTATTACCCACTAGCAGTCTAACATTTATTAGCTTGTTGGAAAATATCCTTATGTATATTTATATATCTAGCCTGCAAGGCTCTGTCTGCATTTATATTATTGACATTCTTTTATTTAAAGGGTATTTCACATGCCAAAAACAGATCTTTATACATCTAGTACAATGAGGAATGTTTCTCATGCATGGCCTTGGGCTAGCTTAGTTATGTGCATTCAGAAGGAAATGGTCAGTAAATAAAGCAATTGTACTGTCAAAATTTCCCAGCAGATGTGTCCTCTTTTTCTGGTTCATCAATCTGTGCGGTTCTATTTTTGGATCTTTTCTGTCCTTAAAGTTCAATATAAAATCTGCCCTTAAAAAACAGGCAATGGCACAGCACGTACTGTATTGTACATGGAAAGGTCTACAATGAGTGTAGGTATTCCAGCCTCACAAGAAAAAGTGAATTATGATGCTTGACACACATTCCAGTATGGGTAAAAAAAATCTAGCAGGTTTAATACAAAGCACTTTTGCAGCACAACTTTTCTCTATTACTGCTGGAATACATACTCAAATAAATAAAGATGTATTACTATAAATAACTTTGTATTTAACTGCCCACTGATTAATCAAATTTGCACCATAAAACAAGTTTGATGATGCTCAAGTAGTTAAATATTCTGGTATATGTTACTATTAAATGTTTGAAAGAATATGCAATATATTAGGCTTTACTTGTTATGATTCCAAAGCACACATACACTGCATTATCTGAATAAGAATATACATTGCTTTGCAAATTGATGTGCTGTATAAGACTGCAAAAATGCATAGTATTTTAATTCTATCATAATCTAGCTACTGTAATATAGTTCAGTTATAATTAAGGCTTGTTCCATATGACATTATCCAGGGATCAAATATGTACTGTATTATAAAGGCTGGAATAAGAGTTATCTATTTTTGTGTATTCTTTAGTTAGCTATCATGGCCCTAGTACAGCACTGCTATAAGTGAAGCTGACAAAATATCTCTTTGAAAGCAGTGCTCAATAAAATCATTTGCAATTATATGTCATCATGCTTTACAAGAAGTGAGGAATTATGTACTATAACTTTGAGTGCATACAGAATGTCAATTTCAAACAAATATATTAGCAAATAACCTTAACTTAGAGTAAGAAATCATTTTGTTTACTCTAGTTTGATGGGTAAAAGGTGAATTCAGACTAGTAGATGCTGTATTTTAGGAAAATAAACCCACTTTTAGGTATGCAAAGGCCCGAAAAGGTGTGGGGGGCTTTAGAGAAAAATATATTTTATATGTAAGAAAATAATTTATTGTTAACAAACAATTGTTAAAAACACATTGTATTGTCACAGTTGAAAGACTTGTTAGATAAATAGCCATAATACAGATGATAACACAGTACATTACAGTGGTCTTGGTTACTCATGATGATTGGACAGATGTAGTTTTTCTTTGGATACCCCAACATGTTTGGCCTAAAAAAAGGATTCCTCAGGAGGATATTAATCCCAAAGAAAACTGCAGCTTGTTATTGACCAATCTGCAACAAGCCAACCATGTGGACAGAAGGTAAAAAGGTAGGTAGACCATATGCCTCAATCAGCAACACCCGTATGGGTAGGTTGTATCAGAAGGCAAATTGCAGCGGGAGTGAAACAAGAGGAAGAGGCAGTGCGTATTGTTTGCTGCCAAGGATACAACTTAAATATCCTCCAGAGTATGCCTCTCCCAAGGCTGTGGTTTATTTTCCTGAGGTTATATCTATACTATTGGGGTGTGAAACCTTGCTCTCTTCCATTGTTTTTCCAACACATGCCCACTAATGTTACAATTAGATGCTGTATTTTGTTCTTTGTCTTAGTAGTATTTTTGGACCTGCTTTACGGTATAAAATTTGTAAATGTTGTAGCGGAGGCAAAGTAGAGCATTCTAAAACACTGTCTGCCTTTAGCTTGTAACCATGTTTTATGTAATACCAATTGATTGAGATTATAAGGAGAAGGATTGTTAGATTTATCTTTGGCCTCAAGGTATATCAAACAACATAAATCTTGAGTACCTATTAATATTTCCAAATGCGTTATCTCAGACCAGCAGATTCAATTTGACCTTTTTTCAGTTTAGAGAAGTCAGAAAAATGTCTGCCGGTTGTTTGCTGGCTTTGCATGCTGCTATTTTATAGGGCTCAATAATTGTGACACCTTTTTTTAATGACTTTTTGTTCTTTTACAGCAATGTTTTTACCATTTAGAAACATGTTACATGGCTTTGTTCTTTATGATAATTTGTCAGCATGTCCCCTTTTCAGTTAGCCATTTTCTAACCCTTTTCCAACTATTTCCATAATTACCTTATCTTCCTGAAATAAACCACATTTGTAGGCACTATATATGCTATATACAGTATGGGCTATAGAAAAAAATGCATTTTTAGTACAGCACTAGTTCCAGTTCCAGTTCAGGAGCTGAATTTGCCACAATAATCAAAAATAAATGTTTGTGCAAAACCCTTAAGATACGTGTAAGATCTTTAACCTGAAGACCATCAGTTTGTTTTTCCAGAACATTAGTTAGCTGTTTAATCCTTCATAAATGTTGAGAAAATGTTTTTGGGGACAGACCCATATTTAGTTTGGTTGGTGTAAAAGCAAATGGAGTACAAATGTGAGTATATTGCTTCTTTACAAGAAGGCCCCATCCTAGTATGTTCTGTAAAATACCAAAAACAAAATTATCTGTCTTTAATATACAGCTGCAATACAAAGCTGGAATTTGTTGTGTATAGTTAATAATACAATAAATGCTGCTTGCTTACTGAAAATTCATTATGTTGCAAGAGAGCTGGAATTTGTATTCTAAAAATTAGCATAGCAACTAAACCAAATATGTGTTTGCAAATTTACCAGATGCAAATTAAGCTACCTAAAATGCAGTAGAAATTGTAAATGTTTGACAAAAGCATGATGGTTCACAACTTTTGTTCTAAAGTCTAATTTGTAATTTTTTATGCATTTTCACTTAAATTTGAATGTGTCCCATCTCTAAAAACTATAGGAAAGTGGAGGCAATGCCCTTATTTAATCCCATTTAAAATAAAGTTAACCTTCCAAAACAGGGCAACATAATTTAGACTTGTTTAGCATCATTCTTGCAGATAAACCTCAGCCTACTACAAAAGTGACTTTACATGAAAGAGAAAAGCATTTTTAGCTATACAAAGTTTGAAGAAATTATTTTAGTTAAATATTTTAGTTTATACATACATGCCATTAAGACTAGTGGGTTATTCACCATCTGCCAAAGGCAGCCAAGTGAATAATAGGGTTGGCCTGATGTTCGAGCCAAATGTGAGTTTGACTCGAACATCGGCAGTTCGTGTGTTCGGCACTGTGCCTTGTGAGCCCTGCTTGGCTAAAACATTACACCTGATCACAGGTCAAGTGCAAGACTTTGCCCAATCAGGGCACAGAGAACAGTGAGAGCCATGATTGGGCAAAGTCATGATGACTCTGTCCCAACCATGGCTCACCCTGTTACAACTATAAACAGCTGGGTGGAGCTAGCTGTCAGTGCTAGCTCCGCCCAAATGTCTATATGTTACCGGCATCTGTCAAAATGCCATTCTGCGGCGTGTGTTTGTTGCAGCAACGGGATGGCGGTCGTCTGGTTTAAAAAAAATAATTCTATTTATTTTTTATTGTTTTATTTTTTATTTCGTCGAGTCGTTGTCATCGTGGACAACACTGGACGACGTAATTGACCCTGGATTACATTGGTGGATCATTTTTTTTTAAAATAAAAGACTTGTCAAAAACATGTCTTTTGTATTTTTTTCAAATAAAGGATTTTTTCAAAAGTCTGGACTTTTTTTTAACAATGTTTTTAACCCTTTAGTGAATGGGTAGGGGTACCTGTACCCCTAACTCATTCCCAAGGGGGAGCTGCATCTGGGTGCCCCTTTATTAAAGGAGTAACCTGATGTGAATAAGCTCACTGTCCGCACCCCCCCAACAAATGCCCCAGGGCTTGTGGGGAAGAGGTCCTTGTAACCCTGGAAAAGCACCGTCCCAGTCCCGAGGGCATGTGGCCTGGTATGGAAGGGAGGGGGGCACTCGCTTGTTCCCCCTTTCCTTCCCTGCCAGGCCTTTGCTTGAATAAAGGGTCTGGTATGGAATTTTAGGGAGGACCCCATGTTTTTTAGCCCCATTTTTGGGGGTGGGGATCCTCCTTAAAACTCATACCAGACCTTAATGGCCTGGTATGACTTTAAGGGGAACCACACACACTTTTGTTTCTACATGGGGTCCCTCTTCAATGCTCCTAACAGACCTTAAGGGTCTGGTATGACTTTTAGGACATTACTATGAGACCTAAATGGTCTGGTACCTGCATTGGGTTTGAGTTTGAATACAAACTTTCCCCATGTTCGAAAGTTCGAGTTTGTGTTACACCCAGCTGAAGTGAAGTGAGCCGAACAACATTAGGCTATTCACTTCTGGGTTGCATGGCTCATTTCAGCCGTACATTGGCTGAAATCCACCATACATCGGCTGCCTTCGATTGCAATTCGGTCAGCAGAACATGCTTTGCTGAGCTGAAGTGCAGAGGGACTTTGACTCACCTGATCCAACATCTCATATCCTCATAAGGCCCGAATGGTAGTGAGTGAATAGCCGAATGTCGCCTAGCAAAATTTGGCTCGGCTGTTCTGCTCAGTACCTCCGTGGTACCGAGCATAATAGCAAATCAATGAAAAAAAAACAAAACAATTGGGCGGAGCTAGCAGTGACAGCTAGCTCCACCCAACTGTTTCCTATTGGCCAGCACCTGCTAGAGTGTTCTAGCAAGTCCCGGCTGATGAATAACAACTCACCAGAGCTGGCCATGACATTTCGGGCTGCTCGGCTTAATTGTTATTGTTTAATGACAGTTCAGCATCCACAGGTCATTTGGGGACGCTGATCTGTCATCACAACGGGGCAGAGCCAGCCGTGGGATCATGGCTGGCTCCTCCCAGCTGTCATTTGCGGAGCGAAAGAACGGCCTTCGACAGACTGTCCACCCCGCTTCGGCTGACACTTCGGCTCATATGAGTCAAAGCAAATGCCTTCGGCTCAGCTGAGCCTCTCAGCTGCCTTCGACTGCTGTATGGGCTATAGTAAATACTGAGCTGAAGGGCTCCGACAGCCGAATAGAGCTGAAGGATCATACAAAGCTATAGCTGGATCCTTCGACTCCTTTGTGAATAGTCCCCTAGATAAACATACATCAAGGAGCCTATTTATAAATGTTTTCACCCAGGATTTACCCAAGTTTTATGCTGACAGGAAGTCACATGCACCACCCCCTCATACCAAAAAGCATTTGGTATATGTATGTAGCCTGTTGTGATTTCAGCTCCTTTAAGAGAAAAGATATTGCAGCTGCAGGTGGAGCCAGAGAGCACAGGCTGTGGAGACTGTATACAGAGCTGATTTGGATACGTTTGCTGAAAGGATTTTTGAGAACTGCATTACCCAGGAGGCTGTGGGGAAGGAAACAGGAGGCTTATGGGTTGCAACTGCAGAGCAGCCTCAGTCTGGGACAGCCATCTGAAGAGGACAGACCTGTGTAACCCTGTGTGGGTTAAGACTGTGTGAAACAAAGCTGTGTGGTCACCGCTGACATATAGGGACACACAGGCTCTGTGCAGCCGTCTATAGAGAGACTGATCTGAGTTGCTGAATCGGAGAGGACCCGATCGAGTGCCTGAAGTGAGGCCCGGTGACTTGGTTAACGCAAAGGACATCGAGGCCTAGTCGCACTGCCGAACCAGCCACTGGGGTGATCCAGCCATCCAGAGGGAGACGACTGCCAGTATCCTGAGTGAGTGAAAACTTCTTACAAGGGACCCAGATGACTTCACCTTCCTCCCAGAGTCGACTAGAGAGAGAGAGGACACCCAGCTTCCACCAGCAGACTTCATCTCTTCCCATTTGATCTGAGGAGTGGTGAGAGGCCTTTGGCCGCAGTGACACCCTGTTTATTGTTCACATCTGCTATACAGCAAGGGCCCCAACGTTGGCTAGCCTAGGACAATACTACTGGCCAGTAGTTTAGCGGGGGATAGATACTTTTAAGTAAAGATATTAATGTTGATTGCATTCAATCTAAGTATATTATCTGAGACATTCTGACATTGCAGGCTTTCCTGCATGCAATAGATTGCTGCTGCGTGTCAGATTGCCTTATCCTGTTATTGGTTGTATTACAGGTGATTGGGGAGCCGTTAAGTGTTTGTTCTATTCCATAGTCATTAAATCTGTTATAAAACTTCACAAGGTGTGCTGGTGTGCTGTGGGTTCATTGCTTGTGGTGTGTCACAGAGGTGAAACAGAAGACCCGATCATCCAGCGGCTCCTTCGGGGGTGAGCGCTACATGTAATTGCTCCAATGGAGGAAGAATTGACAGAAGCTGGTAAGGAGTGGATAGCACACTGATGGTCATGGAAGGGATGGTCTACTTTAATCGCTAGCTGCATGGCAGCATTCGTTTAGTGGACAGTGTACAAGGGAATTTTTAATCAACACAGACAGGCCTAGATGGAACTGTGAGTAGAGAGCAGGGTCATTACAAACTCAGTCAGCCTACCACTGGCAAAACTTGAAACAATACTCCTCAGCAGTCCAGCATCCGTGGTGCAGGATAGGGACAGTGGATTCAGAAGATGCTGCTGATCTGGATCATTATTGAAAAATGCCTGAAAGTAAGCTTCTACAGAAATAAACAGCTGGGTCACCCATTTTGAAACTAATAACCCAGGACTGAGGGTCACCTTGTAGCAAGGACATCACAAAAGCAGGTGGATATTCTTCAGAGCTGGAAAAGCATGGACAGAGATGAAAGAAATGCTTGCAGAGTTTTTTTTTTTTTCAGAAATAAGTTTTTATTGAGTTTTTACAAAGACAAAAGAATGTGGATACAATAACAGAAACAAAAAGGCGTACATACTGGTCATGGAAGGGATGGTCTACTTTAATCGCTAGCTGCATGGCAGCATTCGTTTAGTGGACAGTGTACAAGGGAATTTTTAATCAACACAGACAGGCCTAGATGGAACTGTGAGTAGAGAGCAGGGTCATTACAAACTCAGTCAGCCTACCACTGGCAAAACTTGAAACAATACTCCTCAGCAGTCCAGCATCCGTGGTGCAGGATAGGGACAGTGGATTCAGAAGATGCTGCTGATCTGGATCATTATTGAAAAATGCCTGAAAGTAAGCTTCTACAGAAATAAACAGCTGGGTCACCCATTTTGAAACTAATAACCCAGGACTGAGGGTCACCTTGTAGCAAGGACATCACAAAAGCAGGTGGATATTCTTCAGAGCTGGAAAAGCATGGACAGAGATGAAAGAAATGCTTGCAGAGTTTTTTTTTTTTTCAGAAATAAGTTTTTATTGAGTTTTTACAAAGACAAAAGAATGTGGATACAATAACAGAAACAAAAAGGCGTACATACAGCACAAAGACCTGTGGTCTCATCAATCAGATACATAGCACATCCGGGCCTTAGGGCATAGAAGGCACACATGGTATAGGCAGTTATGCAGTTATTCAATCCCTGAGCTAAACATAATATATAAATCGCCACCATGTAAGGTTATGATCAACGTCTCGCCGTCTGGGGCGATTTTTCGGGGCTGCAGTCTGCTAGTGAGGTGGAAAGCGGGTGGTGGTCAGCCAGGCCTACCGGTGCAGGTGTTCAGCTTGGGTGGTCAGTCATCAGGTGGCTCAGACAGACAGGTGGGCTCACATCCGTCCAAGTGTAAGGGGCTGTAGAGTAACTCGGATGTCGTTGTAGAAGCCGCTCAGGTGACAAGGGACCGGGGTAATGCAGTACGTCAGCTGACTCTGTCCAACAGGAGTATGGCGGGCTAGGTCCTCAAGTGGGGGAAGAAGCATCCCAATGTAAGTGCAAAATGCAAAAGGGCAGAACTAGGGCTAGCTGACCACACAACCTCACGCATCGGGCTGTGATAAGGGTGCGGCCTCCTGTCGGACCCCACGACGGCTCCTGCGTGGCAAAGCGGGGATCCATGATGACTCCTCAGGTGGGGAGCTCCAGGCAGGTGGGTCTGCGTCTGGCCATGCATCGATCGTGACTGCCGGGAGGTTCAGCGCTTGCAGGAACTTCGGTAGATCAGTCGGGGATCTGAGGACATATGACCTGCCATCTTTCCGTGCCACCAGATGAAAGGGGTAGCCCCACCGGTACTGGATGGCCTGCTGTTGGAGCAGTTGCGTGAGGGGTTTGAGGGCCCTGCGCCTGGCCAGGGTATTCCGGGAGAGGTCAGGGAACAACAATATTTTCGCACCGTCAAAGTCTATGGGGCCTCTATCCCGCGCTTTGGTGAGGATGGCCTCCCTCTGCTCGACGTGCTGTCATCCCCGGTCATGGAGGAGTCCGAGTCCGCCACAGGCTGCTGGTGAAGAGGGGAGGATGTCCCCGGTCTCGAGGCCTAGTCGCTGTGAAGCCGCGTGGGAGCCCGAGGGGCGGAAGAAGGCGCCTATGGATGGGATCAGAGCCGGCGGAGTATTCCGGGCTCTCGCCTTAGCTCCCTTCTTGCTCGTTCTGCCCATGAGGGGGAAAATTAGGGTAAGTATGAGTGTTCCTGAGGCTCGTTCCTGGGTAGATAGCCGGAGCTCTCACTCCATGCGACCGTTCACGTCCGTGAGCAAGCCACGCCCAGAGTTTTTTTTTTTAAATTGGAAAACATCTTCCAGTCACCAGAGAAGGGATCTGACAAATTAATCTTGGGCTTAAGCGCAGGAGGTACGGACAGGAGGAACTGTTGGAGTGGATGGAGACGCAGTTCTGACCTGCAGGGTGGTCTGAAATTGATTCATGTGAAAAGACAAGTCCTGAATTGCCTGAATAACTTGTTCAGACTGGGTTTCTTGACACTCGATCTATTGCAAGAGTGTCTGCAAGGAGTCTGGCCGACATTTGTAATTTGGGTTAATGACCTGAGCAAACTTTCACAAACAAACTGGATAGTGGACCATCTGGGCAGCAACGATTCAAGGGTTTTAGGAAAGACAGGAGCTAGATGGCCAAATGGAGGACAATGTGATCTAATCATTTTCGGGATCACTTCTGGAAGTGAACATCTATCTGTATGCTCAAAGTGACCACGTCATCTAGGGTGGTAGAGATATATCTTCCAGCTAGTTCATCTTTAATGCACTAAGATAGGCATTACTGGAAGGTGGTGGTAAAAGCCTTGTTGTTCTAGGTATGTTCTGAGGCCAGGGTGTGGAACTGCACAATGTTTTGGCTTAGAGTCATACCTTCCTGATGAAGGCAGAGGATTGTACTAGCAGTGGAAGTGGCTTTCCTGGGCTTTCCTAAAGTTTTCTGGAGCACAGCCAAGAAGGCAGTTAAATTAGAGGTCACTGGAAGAGAAGGCATCCCCCATGGTGTGCAGTCTAAAGTTGATAGCCAGGGACCTCCTCACAGAAGTATGGACTGCATGCAGACTCCAGGACATGACCCTCAGTTTCACACCTCTCTATGTATGATGACTACTGTGACAGGGTACACGACTCTGTGTATGTCAGTGAGAGGTTGAAAAGGGCAGCTTTCCCTGGCTAGGAAAGGGTTAAGCCTGGCCCAACAGGTAAACCTCCTCTCTCTCTATTAATTAGCCTGCACCTGATAGTGACTGAGAGGGGGAGAGAGCTCAGAGCGAGATCCAGGCTGCACTGGATGGACACAGACTGGAGAGTGTCTGCATATCTGGGGAATAAGGTCTGCCAGAATACTGTATGTATTGGATTGTGGTTTTTGTTCATTTATACTGGAAGCTGGAATAGCCATCCAGTAGGACTGAGTGAGGGACACTACTGTTTAGTTAGCCTCCTAAGGTGGAGTAGGCCTTTTTATTTGTGTTACTTTTGAGTTCTGCCGGAAATTGTTTGTTTAAAGGAGACTTTTACGTTGCATGCAATAAAGCTGCATTTATTGCCAATACTGATTAAAGACCAGTGACTTTCCTACACTACCTATACAAACAGAATGCAGAAGCACACTGGCAGTACTGGTAAAGACTGAGATGACAACAGAGAAGATGGAGATCCCAAAGACAGGTTGACGGCCAGGGCAGGTGGAAGAAAAATAAGTCAGAAGCTAAGTTACAGAAGCTCAGAGGCAAGCAGGAACATTGCTCAGGTGCCAGAAGATGAGGCAGAGTCCCTTTAAAAAGGTGCTACCCCTTTAAGAGATATGCAGTGGTAATGTAATTGGCCTTGTCCGTGACCAAAAAATTGCAACAGGCTGAGGGACAGGGGACGTCTGGGGTTAGGGGAACAAGGTAGGTATGTGACATGCACATAGTTTTCAGAATAATTTGCTGGCTTTTCCATAAATACACTATAATGTTCTTTTTTTATTTAAAGCTGACCAGTGTCAATCTTGGTCAAAATGGGACTTAGCAAAAGTGATTAAATACTGTGCATGTAGTTGCTACAATATTTTGTTTGCTTTTTACAGTCAAAAACAATCTTTTGTTAATTTCTGGATTAAAAGCTGGCTCGTGCCTTTCCTGCTCAAAATGCAGCATAGTGAAACTTGGTAAACACTGCGCAGGTACATATACTCACTGCAAAAATTTTGATGTACATGTGTTAAATAAAAAAGCACATAATCACTACATTTAGGTTTTTTTTTTTCAGTGAAATAAATACTCACTATAATGTGTATTTTTTTTTGTTAAAAGCTAGCTGATATTTGAACTGTTCAAAATGCAGCCTAGTAAAGTGACTAAATCCTGTGCATTAAATCTGTGAAATATTTCTGGCTTTTTTCCATGAAATAATACTCTAATTTTATAATCATAAACCTGCCTGGTTCCTTCCTCTTAAATTATGGTCTTGTAAAAGTGCTTATACAGTATACTGTGCTGGTCTGTAAAATGTTTCTGAATGTTGTCTCCAAAAATACACTGTAATTTGTATTTATAATCTGTATTTTTTTAAATATAATTGTATGTTGAATTTTTAATATTACAACTTGCTATGGGGTCTATCGGCTATTCACTTCAGGCTGGTACGGCTGATTTCAGCCGTATATCGGCTGAAATCAGCCGTACATCGGGTGGCTTTCAGCTCGGCTGTTCTGCTCGGTCCCTCAGAGGGACCGAGCAGAACAGAAAAATAGTGATAAAAGTTAAAAAAGTAAATAGAAAACTATTGTGCAGAGCTAGCAGTGACAGCTAGCTCCGCCCAACAGTTTTCTATTGGCCGGCGGTTCTGCTGCCGTCAAACAAAAGAGAAAAAAAGAACTCTCCCAGGCACTCCGGGAGTGTCCCGCTACCGACCGCGAAGGAGAGAAACACTGCTTTTTCTTTTTTCTCTTTATTCTGACACGGAGCCGTGTCAGAATAGAAAAAAAAGGCCATAGGAATGCATTGCTAGATTCCTGTTGGCTATTGTGACGTTCCTCCCGGGCCGTGCCGCGTCACGTGTGCATTCCAGCGTGCAACGCAGCAGAGGGAGAAGCCGCAGAGGGGTCCCTCCTCCATCGGGGGAACGTAACGTGCGCTCCACGCTGGAACGCGGAAGTGCGCCGCGGCCGAGTGACGTCACGGCCGCGGCCTATTTAAACTGAACCCGAACGATGCAGGGTGTTCACTATTGGGTTTCTCATGCCCCACAACACCCTGGAACTTCGTTCTAAGAGGAGACTGCTGGCCTGGACTAAACTGAGGACTACCCTACTGCTGATAGAAGTGACTCCTGTCACTACTAATCCACACCAAAAGTGCAAGTACTTTAAACCCTAGAGGGTTTCCACATATATGGACTACCTATATTTCCCCTCAGTAGTAAGTGTATGCTTATAGGACTGAAGTGCCTACCGCCTAGCTTATATGAGCACCTCTGCATGTGTGTATCTGTGGACTGCCTATATCTATAAGAACTGGGATTTGTGGGGCATTATACCTGTTTGCCAACCACCGCATTAGGTCAGCAGTGCTTAAGCATCAGCACTTGAAGAGGCACCTCGTGATTCCATCCAGGTTCAGGGTCTGAGACCTCCGTCTCCATACCAATTCCTATTTTCTCTCTACTACGGCTCATGATGCAAGAACCCCAAACTCTCCGCATATGATTGAGAGGGACGCCTGGGGTTCGTGACTGAGCGCCGTATAGAGTCCTCTCCGGGAATTCCTAGCTTCCGCAGCTGAGATCCTACTCGCCTCATTCAAGCTACACACGGGCTGTGACAGCTATTTCAATTTGCAATGGCCAATAGCAAACTAGCTATTGTACCCGCCCTCTGCTGCTGTCAATCAGTAGTGGTGGACCTGATGGAGAACTGCAGCAGAGGGCGTGTGCAATGCTAGTTTGCTAGTTTGCTATTGGCTATTGCAAATTGAAATAGCCAATAGGAATCTAGCAATGCATTCCTATGGGCAAAATATATATTTTTTCTATTCTGACACGGCTCCGGCTGCTCGGTCAGCTTTGGCTTTCAGCGCGGCTCAGCTGAGCCGAGGCATATGCGTTCGGCTCGACTGAGCCGCTCGGCCAAGTTCGGAGCTGTATGGGCTACAGTGAATAGCCCGTACAGCAGACCTTCTGTTCTACTGAACCGAAGGGGGCCTGGGGCCGAAGCTAACCGAAGGATCGGCCAGAGCTACGGCTAGATCGTTCGGCTGCTTCATGAATAGACCCCTATAACTTTTAGCTTTGTGTTAATTAAACCTCATCAAGCTGATGTTAACAGTCTGTTCAAGAGCTGCCTTTATTGTTCCAAAACTTCAATAAATCCTTTGAAACAATACCCCTCAAAAATAAAAAAACTCAGCACTAAGACAGACTTTCACCCCAAATTATTAAAATACAGTCACAAATACACTCTGATGAACTGAAGGGTCTCTGATATGGCTGATATGACGTCACCACACTTGTATTGCTTTAAAACTACTAGCTCCTCTGCCGCAATGGCAGACATGACTTGTAGTTCCTCCATCCTGTGGATGGATGATACAGCTGTATGGGTGGAGTTAAAAAAAAAAAAAAACAGCAGCTGGGAGGGGGGAGGAACCCTGCAATTCAGGTAAGTGGGGGAAGGGGGGGAGGTTGCAATCTGACCATCTTTCATGTTACACTCTAAATATAGTTTTAACATGAAACATTTTAATCAGAAGCACAGAAAAAGTAGGGGAAAAAACACTTTGGGGTCTATTCACGAAGCTGCCGAAGGATCTAGCCGTAGCTTCGGCCGATCCTTCGGCTAGCTTCGGTTACAGGAGTCCATCGGTTAATTCGAACAGAGAGCCTGCTGTACGGGCTATTCACAATAGCCCGTACAGCTCCTGATCATGGC
>NW_017309059.1:0-27755 GCF_000935625.1 Nanorana parkeri | reverse complement strand
CTTATGGCTGGCTCCGGCCACTTGCAGTGAGATCAGCGTCCCTGGTTAACTGCTAACCAGGGACACTGATCTCCAAACAGCAAACTCTTCCTGGCGCCCCTGGAGTCTCCTGCTCCTGGCCGCCAAGGAGAGAAACAATACTGTGTCTTTTTTTCTTTATTCTAAAACGCGATGTCATAATATAAAAAAAACTAAGCCGATGTACGGCTGATTTCAGCCGATGTACGGCTGAAATTAGCAGTACCAGCCTCAAGTGAATAGCCGAACAACTTGGTGAATAGACCCCTTTGTGTTTCACGTGCTAAACACAATGAGGATGATATGCCAAAGCAATACAGAATAGACATATGCGATTCGTTTCATTCCGAATCGAAATTCGGACGAATTTTTGGAAATTCGGATGTATCCGAATTACAGACATAACGAATGCAAACGAATCCGAATTTCCATTTACGAAATTCGGTAGCGTTAGTACGAATGTTCGTTTCGTTTTCTGTTCTTATTCGTTTCGTTTGTTGGAGCAAAGTTACATCAGAGGAGAAAAATATTTTTTCCCCCTCAAATGTCACTTTTGCTGCAAACGAACGAATGAAACGAATAAGAAACGAATAAGAACAGAAAACGAATAAGAATAAGAACAGGAAACGAACGTTCGTACTAAGGCTACCGAATTTCGTCCGAATCCGAATTCCGAATCCGAATTGACTTTCACACCCGAATCCTGAAAAACGAAATAACACAAATCCGAATTTAAAACGAAACGAAACAAATCTTTTGGCAGTGCACATGTCTAATACAGAATGTTCAACTCAGTACTCAATTGGCTTAGAGAACACAGTAAAAATATGTTTACTTAACAACCCAAACAGGATTTTGGATTAGAGTAGATGATTGGAAAGAACATACGTTCCCCATAGTCACTAATCCAAGTGAACATCCATTTTGCAGAGTGAACATTGTCTACTAATTTAATAAATCATTCCATATCTACCTGTACAATACAGTGGCTTAACACTCACCTGCTATATTTTTTAACTATGCTTAACCAGTTAAGGATCTTGGATACATTGAGTAGGTCCTAAAGTCTTTTCCTGCTGAGTATATACTTAATGTGTAGCTGTCAGGACCTGCTGTCAATTTTCCAGCTGAGGTAATGGATTATGTATCAGAACTACTGTTAGCAGGTATTTCAGTTTAAATTGGCTGTAACTGTTGAAAAAATGTATGAAAAGTCTAAATAACTTTGCTTTCTACTGGATAAAATATTTTGGTGTGAAGATAAACCACACAAATCAAATTGTAAATGTTTTATTTTAACATTTAAAAAAATATAACCTATATTCAAAATATTTCACTTCCTTCTAATTAGAGATAAAAAGGACCAGCATCTGTAAATAAACTGTTTTCTACACAGTTGATAAATGCAGAAAATATTAAGGCCTGCTTCAGCAAATGTTGATCCTAGCAATTTATTTAATTTATCAATGCCATGGAAGTTCACAGTGTGGAAAATGTGTATATATAACTACAATTTAATTGATCTGCATGAGTATAAATTGAGAGATCATAAAAATAGCTTAAACACCAACTAGAAGAAATTATAACAAATAACACAATGCCATTGTTCCAGAAATATAAAGATTTTTAATTAGAAAACAAGATTTACAATATATGTTGGCCATTTAACATTTTTCAGGGTTGGCCACATCCAGTAGAGTACTACGTATTTGTTCTCATTAAGGCCTTCCATATACATCTATGAAATAAAATGTATAAAATAGTTTATAGTTAGTAAATTTGAAGTTATAAAAAAAAACACATTATTTATTTTGAATTTTATATAGTAGATATGATCATTTAATAGTACATTTTGATTTTTTTTGTTTAACTGGTAGGTCCAATAGAGCTTTTTGACTGCTATATGATGCAATTTAAGCATGTTTATAAGCACCTTAAAGTGAAACTTTAGTCCATGTGTCCAGAAGTCAGGCACACCTGCAATGTATTAAATCCTACAGAATTCAATCCAACTTATTCATATTTATTATTAATTAACTGTATTCTGTGTATGTAAGAAAAATTAAAACAACGGTCTGCTGTGATTCTGAATCACAGTGAATGCTTTGGGCAGCACAGTAGTAGTGGAACACATTTTTTATGTAAACAAGTACATTCATTCAAGTTTAAATAAAAATCTTTTTTTACATAAGTCCAAATAGCAACTTTGAACATTTAAAGTGACAGTAATACAAACATGTGTCAGGCTTATTTTGGCCCCCTTTTTTACTATAGTCTAAACATACTAACATACAGACAAAACACCAATACAAATGAAAAACATGGAGAACATCTAATGTTTAAAACATCTCAAGTAGCAACAAACTATATACACACCAAGAAAGAACATTCAGTGAGGGGGAGCTGCAGGTGCTTCCTATGTCCTTTGTACTACATACGCTTGTCTAACAGCCCTCCAAAGGGCCAAAAGTAAACATCAAAATTTGTCTTCAATGCAATTTATGGCAAATTTGGACAGATAGATTTGCTAGTCGCTAGTATATTTTAGAATAAAATATTTTGCTTTTAATTAACTGTATACTCAACTCTCACTATTAGCACTTCATGCATTATAAACATGTTCTAATATTACAGCCTAAGCCATTGTTCTATTATGCAGCAGTGGATTGTCATCTGATTTCTGTATATCAACACTTTTATCCATGTTTCACTCCTTTTTACACAGCTGCGGCTCAATGTACAGAAAAAAAGTTTTTATGGCAGAAGAGACTTACACATTCTCTTATGTCAGAAATTGTCAGGGTACCATGCACAGGCGTCCTCACACCACATGTAGGTACCCACGCAGGGTGACCAAATTAATATGCCCACAGGATGGGGTTATATGCACACAGTTTATTTGTTACACATCAACAAAACTACAAACCCCCTCAATCCCCCACAGGTTTAGCAGTGAAGTAACAAACCCACCGTTGGGACAAACACACACCTACAGCCAGGGGAATAGCAACAAGGAGGGGTAACAGGCCTGCAGATATACGGCAGGCCTCAGGATACAAGAAGAGTGGTCAGGTACAAGCCGGGTCGTTAACAGGAGGGCAGCGCGGTACAGGAACAGGATTCAAGGAGGGTGGTCGAGTAACAAGCCGGGTCGGTGACAGGAGGGCAGCGCGGTACAGGAACAGGATTTAAGGAGAGTGGTCAGGTAACAAGCCGGGTTGGTGACAGGGTTGCAGATAGGAAGCAGGGTTCAGGTAGCAGGTTTCAGGTTCCAAGGCACAGGCCAGGGGGAGTCAGTCAGGTGCAGGCGACGCAATACTGAGCCAGCTTCCTGACTGCAGGGAGGGCTTAAATACCCTCTCAGGAAGCACCAGGTGATTGGATGATCAGCCACAGCTGGGGCACACCCGCAGGCAAGTACTGGAGCTGCAGGTTCCTCACAGTTCCTGGCTGCTGGAGATACCCGCAGGCGAGCACAGGAACTACAGGTCCTGGCTCCAGCGCCACCTGGGGGTGCTCTGGATCCTGACAGAAATCCAGCAGACAGGTGATTTATTTGTAAACTTACTTCCACTTTAGGCAACTTGACTGTCCCCTGCATTTTATGCTTTTACTATTTTTGTGTACTGCTAAAGAATGGTATTGCAGGACCCTTGGATATGCATTCCTGCATTACTGGCCCCAGGTAAAAGTTGTTATTATTCAAGATGTATTCATAATGTTGATAGCACTCAAGCATAATTTACAATTTCTATGGAAACGTCAGACCCTACAGTTTGTTATTTAATACTACAGGGCTCACTATAAGACACAGTGTTTGATCACAATGGAGGGTTTTTGTTTGCCGTATTTTTATTTGAGGTGTTGCGATGAGTAAACTGAGTTAATTTTTGTTTTCTGGATATCTACCAAAAATCTGTGAACGCTGAACATTGTAGCGAACCTCATTAAAATCCATGGGAAAGTACACAAAGTACTTTAACATGCTTGGGAGATGTCCTAAACCTACATATGAAGTTGTGCATCAATATTATATACTCTTGTAAAAGTGACAAAAAAGTACCACCACTAAATGACAGTTCCCCTCTATATATATATATATTCTGTTTGTAAAAATGGTGAAGGGTTACTCTTACAATTCCTTATCGACTGGACCCATTTTTGCCTTAAAGGAGCAGTATATGTTGTTTTTAAAATTGTGTGCTGTTCCTTTAAGACAATAAAAGAGTGTGGGGTCCACCTCAAAATCCATACCCAGACCCTTAACTAGGAATACAGCTTAGCTGCTGTGCTCCTCTCCTTCTGAGCCATGCCAGACCAAATTCCTTCAACGTAGGCGGAAACCCCTCAGTAAGAGACCTGGTTCTCATGTTGATGCAGATAAGGGTCTCATTCCCACATCCTTGGCTCAGTGGATGCGGGGGTCTGCAGGGTGACTTATTAGAATCTGAAAGTCCTCTTTAAATTAAAGGACCCTCAGATATACAGAGTATATAGTACCTCTTAAAATGTATTCACAAAAAATTGAAAAAGTAAGTAAAAACAAAGACACAATAGAAAAAATCCTTTATTAAACCTCCCAAAAAATAATAGTGTCCCACAATGTAAATTCAACATCAATCATGTTGTCCAGCAATGTAGGTCCAGTATCAATCATGATGATCAATGCCAGGACTACCCTATGTCACAGGGATGCTGTGTTCTCCTTACTCCCATTGCAAAGTACCATATTTGATCAATTATGTCACCTGGTATACTCACCAGCTTGCTTACAATTTAAAACAAGCCAAAGAGAAGTTGTCATTTAGTGGTAGTGGTGGTGGTGATACGGTAAATTAATTTGTCAGCATGTCTGACTGAATGACCCAGAGGTTCAGGTTGGTTTGCAAAGTGGCCAGATTTGAACATTTCGTATGTTTGTTCACTGAATGGCAAACAGAATGGCTTCAGGTGGAACTCATGCTTAATTGGATCCTAATGCACATTCTTATTAAGGCTTCTTAACATGTACCAGCAAAAAAAAATTTTTCTTTTCAGCAAAAATTGAAAAAACAAAAAAACGTTGTAAGATCTCTTTAAACGATTACAGTTGAGATTCAGACTCATGTTTTCTATTGTAAAAAAACTCATAACAACGATGTTAAACAAACAGTTTTTTGTTAATTTGACTAATCATATACCTCACTTCTTTTTCAGAGTGAACAAGTGTAACTTTTGTAATGTGTCCATATAGCTCAGGTTCTCCAGCCCCCTTACTGGTTTTGTTGTCCTTCTCTAGACTTTTCCAAGCTCAAGTAAATCTTTTCTGTAGATCAGTGACCAAAACTGAACTGCATACTCAAGATGAGGTCAAACCAGTGTTTTATAGAGAGGTAGACAGATTGATTCATCTCCAAAGTAAATACCCTTTTTATGCATGATAATAATCTGCTAGTATGCAGTCTACTAAGACCCCGAAATCATTTTCCACCTCAGATTTCTCCAGCAGAGCTCCTCATAATAATGAATTGTAAAAAAGGGGGAGCTGTACACTGACACACAACTTTATGTCTCATGTGTTCCACCATAATGTTGTGTGTCAGTGTACAGCTTATTTATGCTCATGAATTAAACAGGGTATGGAAGATTTATCTTTGGAGTGCAGCGCCCCTTTTACATTTGGATTTAGTGCCCGTCAGGCTGTGGTGTGCTCTTGGAGTCGGCACCCAACAAAAGCAGATGAGATGAGAGTATTTGTTTTGAGTGACCCAAATGCATAACTTTACATTTTTCAATATAAAATCTCATCTGCATGTAGTTGCCCACCCCACCTATTTTTGTATAGTCTTCCTTTACTGCTGCTATGTCTTGTGTTCAGTTTTTTAGCCTGCAAATGTTGGTATCATGAGCAAACACTGAAACAGGACAATTAATATCAACCTTAATATTGGTAATAAACAGGTTAAACAGCATGTGGAATGTGAATGAATGTTGGCACTATATAAAATACCAATATAAATAATTATATGTTTTTTGTATTCTATTTTAGCTGCCCATATTGTGCTTTTACATCTCTTATTGCATTCTGTGTAGCTCGGATATACTCATGTTCTCCTTTCCATCTTACATTTTTTAAAGGCCAGTTTTTTCACATTGATATGTTGTTTTACTGTCAGATTCAGCCACATAGGTTTAACTTTTGCACTGATGAATTACATTGTAAAGTATGTCCTTAAAACATCACCACTTGTTCAAGAACTCAGTGATCTTTGTTAGAAAAATGTGGTCCCATTTGGTATTACACAGTAAGGAGAGCTCCTTACTGAAGTTTGCTTCTTGAACTTTAGCGTTCTTGTTATACCAACATGCCTCTCTTTTACGTAAACTTACTGCAAACGTAATCATTCTTTGATTGCTGTTACCCAGGTTCTGCTTAGTTGCTATGTTTGCAACCAGCTCTGTGTTGTTTGTAAATATTAGATCAAATATAGAATTTTTCCTAGTTGGGACTTCTACTGTTTGGTCCATGAAACTGTCCAGCAATAAGTTAAAGAAATGGCAAACCTTAGTTGAGCATGCGGTTCGATTTGCCCAATCCATGTTGGGATAATTGAAGTATCCCATAATAATAACATTGCCCTGTTTTCCTAGTCATTTCACCCTGTGAGAGCCTCCTCTTCTTCCTTTATGTTTAGGGTCCTATAGTATACACCCACAAGCAGTTTACAAGTAGCTTCAGTGTTATGTAGCCACAGCCACAAAGGGTTTTCACAATTCTCATTATCGATGTCATCACTCACATTCACTTTCAGATTGCTCTTGACATACAGGCATGCCCCTCTCCTGTTTCTACCAACCCTGTCCCTCCGAAACAGGCTGTGCCCTTGTATATTTGCAGCCCAGTCATGCCAGCTGCCCAGCCATTCCTCCTCAAGTAACATAAGTCCTAGCTTCACCAATATGTTTGTTAGACTTATAGCATTTGTGTATATAACTTTTAATTTAGTGCTATTGTTATGTATTTTATCGTTGCCCAATACTGAATTGCAATTTATTTCCTCAAGACTTTCTGTATTGGACATGGGTGATATTAAATACCTACTGACTGGTTTGAACGCCCTTTCACCCCTTATTTCATTCCCCTCTATATTAGGTGCCCCATTGGCCCTTGCTTTATATGAATATTATATTTGTTTTAATTCCCTCCCCATTTATCTAGTTTAAAAGCTCCTTTAGTCTTCTAACCATTTCCCCCCCAACAGCTCTGCCCACTGTAGAGCTGGTAGCCAACTGAAAAATCATCCCAGTTCTCCATAAACCCAAACACCTCTTCCTTACACTAGTTCCTCAGCCACTTGTTCAGTTGCCTTAACTCCCACCGCCTCTCTGGTGTGGCTCACGGCACCAGCTGTATTTCAGAAAATACTGCCTTGGAGTTCCTTTTCTTTATTCTGGCACCTATGACCTTGAAGTCATCCTTTAGGACATTCCATCTTTCTGTAATTTTGTTATTACCAATGTGTACCATGACAGTAGGGTCTCCCTCAACCCCTCCCAACAACCTGTCAATACGATCCACAATGTGTCAAACCCAAATGCCCAGTAAATGGTACACTGTTCTACAATCATTGTCCAGATGACATATTGTCCTGTCTGTCATTCTGATAAGAGTCCGCTATCACCAGTATCTCTCTCTCCTTACCAAAATTTCTACTCCCATCCTTACTGGAGCAGTCACTCCTCTGGCAGCCAAGGGAAGTGTCCTGCTCCAGCAATGCTACTCCAGAAATAACATCCCCAATATTATGCAACTGTGCATGTTTATTGCAGTGTTTCAACTCAGAAATAGCCTCTCTAGCACTTTTTCCATCACCCCACCTTTGAACTACAATCCAACTTCCTGTACCTCAATATCTTAATCTTACTCAGATGGGTGCGGCCCAAACTCCTCTCCATGTTGTTAATGCTTCACACTGTTTCCAGTTGATTTTTTAGTTTCAGAATCTGGGGTTCCAAACAAACGACTTGCTCCCATCTAGCATTCACATCTAGCAGTATTCGCCCTCAAATGGTTGTTAAAGAAGTGCATACATTAAGCAAGATGTGCACTGGTTGACTAAACCACTCATGGAAGACATAGCTGTTAATATTTATTATTAAGAATAATACTTAGTACTACTATTATTTTGTATTATTATTATTTTTAGTAATATACTAAAAGCATATACTCAAGGTGCCCAGCAATACTGATGGTGCCAAACAGTACCCACTGTACCCAGCAATACTCTAATTGCCCAGCAGTACTCCCAGTATTCAGTAGTACTCACAGTGCCCAGTAATGTTCACAATATCCAGCAGTACTTACAGTGTCCAGTAGTAATTACAGTGACCAGTAATACTCACAGTGGACAGCAATACTCACAGTGCCCAGTAGTACTCAAAGTGGCCAGCAGTTTTCTTGTAACTCCCAGTGCCCAGCTCACACAGTGTCTCCAGAGGTTATCAGTGTCCAGAGCTTCAAGCCATCCTTACATCCACTACCCACCCCAGCTCCCATACAGTGGATGCAATGATTCTCCTCCAGGGGTTTCCTTTTCTTACCAGTCTCTCTCCTTAGGAACTTCCCCTTGCAAGGGGGAATTTCCCTAAGTAATTTAAACACTTAGCGACCACACCCGACTCTCATCTAGTGCTGCTTTGGTGTCTTATGTAGCGCATCTTCAATCTCATTGCTTCCACTGCTGCTCTCTACTCAGCTCTGCGATCCCCACTTAGGTGATATTAGCTTTCTAGTACCTTTCCTATTGAAACTTATTTTTGTATCATCAAATCATATCTGAATTCCTGCTGACAGTATCCTTCTTTCTGGAGGTTGGCTACTTTTGTTCCTCATGGTCCCTGAATGTGTTGTAAAGTAGCCATTCCTCCAAGCTCGCTTCCATAATGGACTACAATCTCACTTTTAGTTTACTAATTTGACTGGAAATTGTAGTCCTTGAGAGGAGTGAGCTTGGAGAAAGGCTGTACAGCTGAGTGATACCCAAATAAGCTTTTGTGTTAATAGTTAAGGTACTTTAATACATTTTTAAGGTTTAACTTAGTTTAAACCCCATCTAAAAATTGAAAATGCTGTTACATTTTTCAGTTTTTACATTTTTCTAGATGTGCAATTAGCTATTTTTTTTTAGGCAATCCCATGTTTCGAATTGCTGTAGGGTATTCAGAAGATTGCCATTGGTAGTCTGCCTAAAATGTTATCAGGGATGATAGAATATTCACAAATCTGTTCCATCAGTGTTTAACCTAATTTGCATCAACGCACTCTTGGGTTTTTATTCACCTATCTGCAGTTACATTTTACTTTACATGTATTTATTTAAACATTTTTACACTTGAGTCCCCAGGCCCTTTTCTACCTAAATTCCTGAGTCCTGAGTAAATTGTTAGCATTACATTAAGATAAGAATAAGTTGAATAAGTTGGGTTGACAAGAGCATAAATAGCATGATGGCAACTTTTTTACAGTTTTGCAATTGCTACAAATGTTAATGACATTGCGTTCACTTGTGTGTTCATTAATGCTTTTGCAGTAAAAGTAAATGTGATCCAAATGTCATCCAGATCCTCCAATCAATTCTTTTGATTGGTAATGTAAACACTCACCTCTCCGCCGGCTTCCGGGTCTTCCATCCTCAATCCATCCACTGGTCCCGTCTGCTGGAGCTCTGCCCACTAGCCAATGAGAAGAGACCTCACCCCTCCCATCCACCGCACGAGGATCTCAAGCTGGCTGGGAGGGCTGAGTTTATCGTCAGAGGCAGATGTTGTTGGCACCAGCTAGTCCTGCACGCTCCTGCCCATCCGCGAGATGCGCCCTTCACAGGATGGTGAGACTCGGTCCCGGCCCGCAAAGCATCGGTGTGAAACGCAGCCCTGTTAACTGGTAAGACTCACTCCATAGATCCCTGTAGAGACCCTAGGGAGCCCTCGTTTAACCAGGGCTCTGTGGGGTCCGCACAGAGCCGTGCTACCCTGGTGAGACCCCAAAGAGACCTGCTACCCTGGTGAGACCCACTCGGAGCCCTGGTGAGACCCCACAGAGCTCTGCTACCCTGGTGAGACACCCTCAGAGCCCTGGTGAGACCCCAAAGAGACCTGCTACCCTGGTGAGACCCCCTCAGAGCCCTGGTGAGACCCCACAGAGCCCCAAAACCCTGGTGAGACCCCCTCAGAGACCTGGCAAGACCCCAAAGAGACCTGCTATCCCGGTGAGACCGCACAGAGCCCTGGTGAGACCCCACAGAGCCCTGCTACCATCTGTGAGACCCCCCTCAAAGCCCTGGTGACCTGGCAAGACCCCAAAGAGACCTGCTATCCCGGTGAGACCGCACAGAGCCCTGGTGAGACCCCACAGAGCCCTGCTACCATCTGTGAGACCCCCTCAAAGCCCTGGTGAGACCCCACAGAGCCCTGCTACCCTGGTGAGACACCCTCACAGCCCTGGTGAGACCCCCAAAGAGCCCCACAGCATGAACAAAGTATATTGCCCCAATGTGCACATTTTGAAGACACCTCGCCCCCTATATGGAAAAAAATCGAAATTAATTGATTAAAAAAAATTAGATTAATCGAACACGACTTCTTGCTTTGCATGTAATGAGTCTATCTCATATATTAGTTTCACCTTTTAAGTTGCATTAGTGAAATAAATGAACTTTGCACGATATTCTAATTATTCGAGTTTCACCTGTATATATTCACTTAAAGTGAAACAATCAACATGAAAATTCCTTTAAATATTGTGCCTTGGGGGTCCCCTTAAACTGCCTGTAAAGTGGCACATATGTACAATGTATAGAACCTGCTGCAGCAAAAATGACATTTGTAAAGAAAAAAAATGACATTTAATAATAAAGTGTGCAGTTCCCCCTCCCAAACAATACCTGGTAGGAATTTTAGGAGGGACCCCATGTAAAAACAAAAAAAAAGTGTGTGGGGTTCCCCCTCAAAGTCATGCCAGGCACTTAAGGTCTGTTAAGAATTTGAAGGAGGAACCCTTCCCCCAAAAATGGAGGGGAAAAACGTGGGGTCCCACCTAAAATTCCATACCAGACCCTTGACCAAACAAGGGCAGGAAAGCGGAGGGGACGAGCCAGCGGCCCTCCCTCCCATACCAGGCCACATGCCCTCAGCACTGGGAGGGTGCTTTTCCAGGGTTGCCCCTGGAAAATCACATTGTCCCCATGCCAATGGTGACTAGGGCCTCTTCCCCACAAGCCCTGGGGTGTTGTTTGTGGGGGTGCGGGCAGGGGGCTTATTCACATCAGGTTACTCCTTTAATAAAGGGGCACCCAGATGCGGCTCCCCTTGTGAATGAGTAAGGGGTACTCGTGCCTCTACCCATTCACTAAAGGGTTAAATCAAATTTGTAAAAAAGAGGCCAGACTTTTGAGAAAATCCTTTAATTGAAAAAAAAAAAACAAAAGACAAGTTTCTGACAAGTCTTTTTTATTTTAAAAAAAATGGATCCACCGACGTATTCCAGGATCAATCACAACGACAATGACTCGACTAAATGGAAGACTGCAGAATGGAATTTTGACAGATGGCGGCAACACATAAACAATTGGGTGGAGTTAGCAGTGACAGCTCCGCCCAACTGTTTACAGTTGTACGTCATCTGACAAGTGAACCATGATTGAGCAAAGTCATCAGTGGTCAGATGCAAGGCTTTAGTGCACAGCGGTGCACAGTGCCATGTGGGTTGCTCGGCAGGCGAATAGCCCGACGAACGCCCTGACAGTTCATGTGTTTGCCAAACACATGAACTGCCGATGTTTGAGTCGAGCATATGCTTGCCTAGAACATTGAGCAAATCCCTAATCCCATGCAGTTGCGAAGCAGCAAATCACCTCTAATAACAATATACTGCTGGCTTCAGTCAGCCAGAAATAGGTCACCGTAACAGTGATCTGTTGCCGCAGGGAGGTGCTAGACAGAGCTGTGCTCAGCCTCCATACTCAGAGGAAGTGCCATGACATCATTCATGATGCCACTACACTTATGATATGGCTGAATAATTCCAATTGGGCACACCAAACATTTCAAGTAGTACTTTCATTAGAGAAGGGCAATCAGCATGTAAACCTTTAAATGCTGATAACAGTATTTCATTCTTTTCAGCAATTAGAAGTTTTTATTACATACTATTAAATAAAATTACTATTAGCCAGAGCGCACTGCTTATGGCGTGAACTAACCCTAAGCCCTGCGTCCAGTAGACATGTGTGATTCATTTCGGAAAAGTTAGTTTCCCGGACAAAATTCGTTAGCGGTAGTCTGTACGCATTTTCGTTTGTGGACGAATTTTCATTCAGCAAAGTGACAATTTAAAAAAAAATTTTCATGTCACTTTGCTGCAATGAATTGAACGATACAAACAGGAAATGTAAATGAACATTCGTACAGACTACCGCTAACTAATTTCATCTGAATCCCGAAAAAAGAAATAACGCAAAATTGGAATCAAAACAAGATGAAACTCAACATTTTTTTTGCCGATGCACATGTCTAGTCTCCAGCGGGTTTGGTGTATGATCGGGGATTGTAAGCAGCAAGATACTATTTTCCTCCGAGCAACATTGGAAGTCAAGTGTCTTTTACTTATAGTTCTATTGGTGAGTCTGCAGAGGGAAACATTCTTCAATAATAGTCTCTCTGCCCTCTCCTGCCATCAGGCTGCACTTCCTCTCATCGGAGGTGTTTGAACAGCCTCCAGTATGGATGGAGAACCCTCCAGAGAGATCAGCCAGGAAACGAAGGGGGGACCGACCAGGATTTAAGTGCAGATGCAAGATCCTTTATTTAAAAAGTTTGCACTTACAAACTTCCGTTGGTTAAACAGCATATGCAACCTGTGTAGAACCTCTTCCCAGGGTGTCAGCGAGGAAACGGAGCACTCCCTTTACGCGTTTCTTTCTGAAGACTTTTTCAAAATTTATTTACATTAGAGTGCTATCTCCTCTGTACAGAGACTGATGGGACCGGGATTGCAACAACTAATCGACCGAGTCGATTAAAATCGATGATGGAAAATTTTGTTAAAGTTTTGCATCATCGATTAGTCGGCTTTCGATTAGTTGCCCCTGTTTGCGGCTCCACACGCACCGTATGCTTCCCGCCACACGCCGCATCTCCTCCCAGCTCTGAGCTCTCTCCCGCCGCTGCCCGCCAAGATGATCACGTCGTTGCAGGGAGACTGCAGTGTGGGGGAACCTTCATTAGAGAAGGGCAATCACCATGTAAACCTTTAAATGCTGATGGTATTTCATTCTTTTCAGCAATTAGAAGTTTTTATTACATACTATAAAATTACTATTAGGGCTTGTGTTTACAGGCTTCAATAGGCAAATAAAGCATGATTTTGACATTAATTTTAGACATTTCTGAGGTCATTAAGACTTCATCAAAGGTGCAGTTGACCCAACTGTAACCTGCTTACCTGCTTTAAGGGAACAAAACCCCATCAACACAGGCCCTGACAGACCAAGTCAATTAATGAAAGGGCTGGATACCTCTGGTTAAAATATGGACAGTATTCCAAAATGTTAACACTAGATGGAATATGTGAATTAACAAATTAATAAAGATTAAAATGTTTTTAATAGATTAGATAGAGTGGGGAAGGGTTAGAACACCTGTTATGTTCGTACTGCTATCTTGTGTTAGACCGATTTATCCTCACTTCCTGTCCTACTGACACTTTACCTAAATGGAACGGTAAACTCTCAAACAGCAACACACATATAAACATAAATCATTTTTAGGACAGTAGGGGAAGGTTAGAACCTCTGTCAGATTTATATTTATATCATTGTAGCTATTTCCTTTTAGCAGTACCATTTAAATATAAGTGCTTCTGAACTATTTTACCAATCTCCTGTAATATAAAAGTGCAAATACAGTGTAACGCTCCCCAATACACTTTACTGAGTGCACTATTGAGAAATATTTTGTACTCTTGGTAAAATTGTAATGAGAGACAGTAATGGACTGCTGCCGGCATGAACACAATTGTGTTTTTCCCTATAATTGATTGTTATATTTTTATTTGTTGTACTTTTATCTGTAAATGTTGGTTAAGATATCATTAAATTATATTTATACTGAGGAGCGCTACAGTGTATTTGCACTTTTATATTATTTAGTAGTAACATTATAAAATATACATTTGCACAGTCTAGCTTACTATCACTGCCATAGTATAAATGCCAAATAGATATGTGCAGGCTACTCATCCACTCACTTGTTATCTCTCGTCTCGACTATTGTAGCTACCTCCTTATTGGCCTACCTGTACACAGGCTATCCTCCCTTTAGTGTGTCATGAATGCTGCTAGTAGTCTCATCCACTTAACCAACTGCTCAGTGTCTGCAACCCTCTCTGCCAATCCCTCCACTGGCTTCAAATTGCCCAAAGGATACAATTACAAATATTAACACACTTACAAAGCCATCCACAACTTAGCCCCTGGCTATATTTCCAACCTCATATCAAAGTATCACCCTAAACTTCCCATTCCGCTCCTCCCAAGACCTTATGATCTCTAGCTTCCTAGTCAACTCAATCTCACCTCCAGGACTTCTCTAGAGTATCTGCCATCCTTTGGAACTCCCTACCCCAACCTGTTCATTTATTTCCTACTCTATCTGCCTTTAGGCAATCTCTAAAGACTGATCTCTTCAGGGAAACCTATTCTGCCTCAACCTAACCACTGTGCTATCACTTTCTTAAGCAATTTATCCCCACACAGCTACCACCTCTTGTATCACTTGCTCCTTCCTTTTAGATTGTAAGCTCTTATGGACAGGGCCCTTCTAACCATCTTGTCTTGATCTCTATTGTAAATGTAATGTAATGTAAAGTGCTATGCAAACTGTTGGCGCTATATAAATCCTGTAAAATAATAATAAAAATAGAAAAATGCCCATATTTCCAAAATTAAGGAGTGTATCCACCTGCATGAACAGACTTCCCATAGAAATTAGGTTTGCTAAAAGCCTTACAATGTATATGACTGACATGAAAAAAATATAATTTTTTTGCCCACATTTAAACTGGCTGACTATCCAATGTTCCTATAAAGAAAAGCATTTATTTCTTAACATCTAATTTTAATAATTGTTTTCCTCAAACAGGTAAAGCAGATTCATAGCTAACCCACTAAAACTACTGTATATTTCTATATATGTATATGCCCAGCCATAAGGTGAAATATATTTATTAATTGTGAATTCCAAACATTTGTTTTATAAATCAATTAACAACTCATGCTGGTGGCAGGGGAATGTACAGTATATGTCCACTTTGTGCGGCATCTTTTAAGTGCTACTGAGCTGGCAGAGTAGGTTTTCTAAATTTCACCCCTAGCCCAATGCCTCTATAGTCAGACAATTGATGTGAGCTAATTCTGGAAAATAAATTAAAGCAGAAAAAAATAAAGCAATGTGGTGATTGATTAAACATAGTGCAACTGCATTATATGTTACTTTGTAATTGGTTACAGTTTAGCCAAGGCTCAATCCCCCCTCCCTGGAATGCTGCAAAGACCAGCACCATGTATTTATGTTAAGTACTGATGTTGAGCTACTGTCTGCAGCATTAGGATCCACCAATCACCAGAGCAAATGGAGGGTAAAAAGGACCCTTCACCTAAACAGCCAAGATCACTGAAAAAAAGGTGAACAGAAAGAGTAAGTTTGTTCTTTTTGTTTTTTTTTTAACATGGCAGCAATGGCTCCGGAGGGGGTGGTGGGCACATAGGAGAAGACCTGAGCCTGGACTTCTGCTTTAACATTTTGGGCTTTTTTCAATTAAAAATGTCAGAGCAGTGGATAGACCTGACAGCTATGCCCTATTGAATCAGCAGATATCCCAGCATAGGGGAGTATTTTGGATAATTCACGTATCTATACTTATAATTCATTAGTATGTTTCAAAACATTACACCTTTTAATTTAAATAGAGAAGATTTTGCTCACATTGTAAATATAACTTTCCTTTGGTAAGTATGTATATATATATATATATATACACGTTATATATCTTATCAGAATTTGTATTACTAACAAAAAAACAAAAGACCAATGCAACATTGCCTGCTTCCTAATAAAATTGTTTATTGTCCTTTGTGCCCACAAAGCTTTAGTGCCATCTCCCAAGAGAAAGCCTTCAGCAGTGTAGAGACACTTCAGAGCACAGCAAAGTACAGAATACAAGAATTATAAAACTGTCATAAATGTCAGAATGCATTGCAATCAGCAGAACAGTAACATTGCCTAGAAACAGCCATTTCATCTATGGATTTGTTTTATGGTCTGGTAAATGTTTGTAATTTTCAACTAAATAAAAATACTATCTACAAAATTATAAATAAAAGTAATATACATTTATAACATATATTTTACTAGTAGTTTTTAAGCTTATAATTAGGTGGGCCCAAAATCTCATCACCAAAACAGTAAAGCACAAAAGTAGACTTCTTAAAACAAAAGGTATTTATATACTATCTTGTCCAGCCAAAATCCCACAAAAACAAGAAACATTATTAATTTTAGAACAGTGTGTGGAGTCTGGCGTGTCTCCTTCAGCAACCACTGTCTAAAATAACAGTACTTGCACACCTCACTTTCAGCTGACGGGCTACTAGACATGTAAATTTAATTTAATACCGAATAGATATTTGTAGGATTATCGTTCGATTCGCACACATCTGAATTTCTGAAATCAAACGCGTATGAATGCAAGCGAATCCAAATGTTCATTTAATGGATTTCATTCATAATTAAACTAAATCGGACATGTGACTGTTCTCTGGCCAATCATATGTTTTTTGGGCTGTTAGGGGTTGCATTACAGGCATGGTCATGTGACTTTCAGTTGTGGATCATTCTGAAACAAAAATTCGGACAGATACGAAATCTGAATAACAAACTGAATCAAATTTCAGATCCACAATCCGAAAAACTAAAGAAATAAAATTACAAGTCAATCTGAAATGAAACAGAATGAATTTTTGTGGGGTTACATGTCTACTAGATACTCCTCCAGCCCACTTTGTACAGATTTCATGTTTTCGTCTATTGCACAGATGATTGCAAAAATGTCTGAAACTACTAATGCATGATCAAATGAATATCTCTGTAGTTTTGGGCTGTGCAGGTATAGTAAACTAGTGATCCTGCAAGCTAATTCATTCATGTATAAGTGAATACTTTGCATCAATCTGGCCCTGTGTAGTATTTTTCATTAAAAAAGATGATTTATTAAATACTTTTCATTTCAAAAACACAAACCTATACTTATATCCTACATATTTTTGAAAGGTTTACCTCAGTTCTTTTCTTCTGTCTATTGACAGAAAAGTAAATAACAAATTAAAGTTTATGGAATAAAAATAATATATATCTGGCTACCAATTATATGTGTATTGTTTATTCAAATAATTTTCACACTTGTCTATAAAACTTTACCTTTCAGTATATTTTAGTATTTGGCTTAACTTATGAACTCCAATAATGTATTTTGCACAAACCTTTTAAGTGATGCATAATAATAATAATAATCATAATAGTCTACCTTTTATTAGCATAGTAAAACTACGAATTAGTACACATCTCTCACAGATAACTTTGTTCAAAGACTAATCACAGTTCAGTTGAGTACTTTTAATTTAGTTATGTGATCTGGAAGTTTAAATAACTGGACCAATAAATCTGACATCAAATCTAGCGGGAACTGAGTTCATTATACAAAGCAATACAATTATTTAACACATTACAGGATTATGCTATTTTGCAAGTGCTAACAAGAGAGCTTTTGTATTTCAAAGTAATACATTAATACGTGTATTTAAATTAGAATATCATTAGTTATAGTGAATAAGAACACTTTAAATGAAAAGCGGTCTGTATAATAATAAATTACACCATACTCATGTTGATCCAGAAAGTACAAGTGACTAATTTTTGAGGAAATCATAATACAATACATCTACTGTCCATCTTCAGACAACCTGCATCTATCTAGCTTTATTTTAAAAGTGGTATGTTTCCTGCTTTCATTTTATTATGGTGAAATCTTTTCAGTAAGATGGCAGCATATCAAAGTAAAAGTACATCTTGCCATGTAAAGGGTTGTATAATAATATAGTAATATAGGTAGTTTATGGAAGCTGTATTGTTCCTGATTGTATGAACTGTGCTGTATTGTATAGAAGACCAAATAAGAATGTCATATACTAGTAAAAGTAAAATGCACATTAGCTACATGAGATATATATAAATATATAAATTAGAAAACTGGCATTCAACATACATAATGAATGTAAATCTTGAAATTCAAAGTAATGGGAAATAAAAATTATAGCAGATGATGGAGATGAATTAACTGATTTGCATAAATTGGGATTTGACCAGGACATGCTAAATATGGATACAAGAAAATACTTAGCAATTTGCTTATTTTTATATTTATTCTTGCATGGCCTTCATTATTGGAGGTATGCTAATGAGGTTCCTCAGCATCACACATGCCCAGAAGGGAGTGCCATCATGGGTGTGATATGAGCAGCCTACCTGCCAACCCCCATCATCACTACAGGGGCAAATTGGATATTACCGCCCTTCCTTTGTAAACTTGCACTTTGAACCTTTAACTACTTCACTGTTTTCTAGTTAATATTTCACATGTAATTTTGAATATGTTCTGTGGCATTTACCATGTGTTTCTGCAGGTCTCCTCTTGCTCTGTCTTTTTTTTCAAATGCTTGCAGAGGTCTCCTTAAATTTCCCTAAAACATCTCTGACATTAATGTCATACTTGATATTATACCAACTATGCTCATTAAGGTAAATGTTACCTGTAATGTTGCCTTATATTGCCTGCTTGACAAAAGTTACTCACCTTGAAACATTTGTTGAGGAACATAAAACAATGCCTTTAGATCCAGAGGCATTTGAGGCTAGACATATGTATGCCTCATTTGCTTTCACTGTAGTAATAATAGACAAAGGAGTGACATTTGTGTGGCCACGTTTTTGGAACTTTACTATGATTTAAAAAAAATACATTTTATAAATACCTTTTGAGAATGTAGCTAAAGCAAATCATATATGCACTTTCATATTACTGCCTGTACCACCCTCACATCTATCAGCACTGGTTAAAGTAGCAGAGACAATTGCTGCCATTATTGTTTTTTTACAATTACATTACACATTACAGTGGAACTATGGGCATAATGAAAAATTACATATATGATGCAGTCTGTCACTAACATTTACAAATACATTTTTTTATCTGTTGATCCTGGCAGTAGATTTGCTTTATTTGTAATGGCTTTTTTTTAGCAAATAGTCTTTATTTGAGTTTTATCCATAATACAAACAATAAGTCATTATAGCCCGTCCCCGTAGGGTGCAGACGGCATTTTGTGAAATAGATCAATACATAACATACAGTATTGTGATATCGTTAAAGATATCAATGGTCATCATTACCACTTGAAACAAAAACATTTAAGCGAGATGCAAAACTGAGGTACAACAGTGTTTCATTTCCAAACGAACTAGGTAGCGAGTAAACGTTGCAATCACCTGTTAGCGACATTGGTTCACCCGTACCTGTTGGGTTCTCGTTGTGTACATATGAGATCCTAGGGAATGATAGTGTACAAGGGAAATAGAAATATAGGCCATGTGGAAAGCTAGGGCGGACACATAATGCCATGAAACAATAACAGTTAGAATAAAGTAAAGTGGGAGTATGCTCGGTTGGTTGGGAAGCACTCAAGCTGGACATGTAGGGTCTTAAAGGACGTCTAGGACCCCTAGAGATCCGTCCAGTTTCGTGGTGTGATACCAGACCGTGTCTTTGAACAGTTCCATGACTTCTATCAACTGAATGTGTGATAGGGATGATGTAAGGAACGGTGTCCACGTATCGAAAATTTTGCTGTAGACTGGCTGTGATAGTGAGCGTCAAGCTTGTCCAGCGACATTAATTTGGAAAGTATGTCTGCTAGCTGTTTGAGAGAGGGGGTAATCGGCGAGAGCCAATTTGTTAAAATGGCTTTTTTGTAATGGCTTTTTTATTCAGCTTGAAAAAGTTGTGTACGGATACAAAACATATCACCACATAAATGATCATTCTACGATACAAGAACATAGTTGCATATTGCATAAATTGTGCATACAATAGTTATATGTCATAGCATATCATATATATAACATGTCAGTCTAGATGTCACAACACTTCTTAAAACTCAACCTTTCAAAAACTAAGCTCATGATATTTCCCCAACTAAGCTCATGGTATGCTCATGATCCTCATACTAAGCTCATGATATTTCCCCCAACTTTTCACTTGAGATTCATAACACAACTATCCAACCATTCCCCCAAGGGTTGGATAGATACCAAGGTACTAGGTATCACCCCTGACTCGGACCTCATCTTTCTGCCCCACATCCAATCACTATCCAAATCCTCCTGCCTTCACCTTCATCTCAAAAATATGACCCTTCCTTACCAATGGAACCGA
The DNA here is from genome assembly GCF_000935625.1 of Nanorana parkeri. Classification (NCBI taxonomy): domain Eukaryota; kingdom Metazoa; phylum Chordata; class Amphibia; order Anura; family Dicroglossidae; genus Nanorana; species Nanorana parkeri. Next base: position 7,156 of record NW_017309059.1, on the reverse strand, counting down.
AAAGCTACTTAAAAGCTACTTATCCACTCACTTGTTATCTCTCGCCTTGACTATTGCAAATCCATACCTCTACACAGGCTATCAACCCTTCAGTCTATTATGAATACTGCTGAAAGACTCATCCACCTAACCAGCTACTTAGTGTCTGCAACCCTCTCTGCCAATCCCTCCACTGGCTTCCAATAGCCCAAAGGACAACATTCAAAATATTAACAACCACTTGCAAAGCTACAACTCTGCCCCAGCTATATCTCAAAACTTGTCTCAAAGTATCACCCAAACTGTCCCCTCTGCTCTTCTAAAGACCTCCTGCCTTACAGCTCCCTCCTCAACTCCTCCAATGCTCCCCTTCAGTACTTATTTTTACTCTCTCCCATCCTCTGGAACTCATTACCCCAACCTGTCAATCTATCTCCCACTCTGACTGCCTTTAGGCAATCCCTTTAGACTTATATCTTCAGGGAAGCCTATCCCAACTCAATCTAGCCACTGAACCATCACATTCTCAAAAAATGTATCCCCACACAGCTACCTCCTCATGTATCATTTGCCCCTCCCTTTTAGATTGTAAGCCCTCCTTACCATCTTGTCTTGAATTATATTGTAATTGTAATATCTTCCTTATATTGTAAACCGCTGCACAAATTGTTGGTGCTATATAAATCCTGCATAATAATAATAATAATAATAATAATAATAATAGCATGTTTCTATAATAAAGAATGTCATTCCAGCATATTATCTTCCAATAGTGTAGTGTCTGTTTCTTCAATATCCGTTTTTATTTCATGTCAATATAACCAATATATGAAAAGACATCATAAAGTTTGTGCTTTTAGTTCAGTAGCTTTGCAATAACCATAAGAGATGTAAATAAGTAAAGAAGGGTGGGAGATGGAGAGAAAAGGAGATACAAAGGGAGGTAAAGGAAACAAGAGTAGCGGTTAAAGGTAGTGATCACAAGTTGTAAGTTATAAGTCCAGTCTCCTCCACTCTCCTTCACCTCCTATACCCAAATGGTAGGCATCTATAGGGCCAACTATGCTCCAAACAATTGAAGGTAGGATAGCTCAAATGTTAAACTCCTTCCTGGAGAGCAGAAACCTCCAAATTATCCCATAGTTCCCAAGTAAAGTTGTAGAGGTTAACAGTATTTTTCAGTCAGGCTGTGAGATATTGGGGGTGATTTACTAACCTAAACACTTGCACGCACTAGGTGTGTGTGATTTTTACACAGCAAAACGTATTTATCAACCAAAAAGTCTCTAAAAGCATATTTCCACTAATGCCATATATGGAAAAAGCATGCACATGATGCATATATAATGCTGCTGACAGTTTAGACAAAATTGGTTAGCTCATGCATTTACATTCCTGCATTCATCAACTCAAGCAACACAATGTACAACTAATTTACACAACATCACCATGCAATTCATGCAGGGCTTTGCACAACACACCTGCTGGGTGTGAACACACTACAAAGGTGTCTAGATTCCACCAATAGATCATGCTGGGAGGGAACACACTACAGAGGTGTATACTTGTTTGTGGTGTGTTTATAAGGTTAGTAAATCAACCCCCATATTTCTAAGAATGGGATTATTAATTAAGAGATAATCTAGCCTAGGTTTCTGAGTATAATGAACATAAACAAAAAAAGAGTATCAATTTCCTGTTGGATGTAGCACTCTCCATGCATCTGAAAGAGAATTTTGGCTTATTGATGAAAATGTTTGAGTTGTATCCGAGTGGCTTTTAGTGGGGACGGGTCAGTTGATGGTAAGAGGTCTAGTGCAACAGTAAATTAAAATCTCTCCAAATGACTAAATGGATGTGGCCCAATTTAGAAAGGTTAGTGCATAATTTTTGTAGGAACTGTATTTGTTTCATATTTGTAACATTAAGGTTACAAAAGCTGAAAATTGAATTTAAATTTGTTTAGAGATAAAATCCAATTAGCATTGAGAAAGACTAGTTTATATCTACTGACTGTGCATAGACATAAGTGAGTATTTGAGGAATAGTGAGGCAATTGAGTAGACCCAAGCAACACAACCTACTTGAATATAGTATTTTGGTCAAGATGGTATAGTGTGTTATCATTGATAAAGGACTAAAAAGAGAATAATTCGCCTGGAGGCTTAGGCAGCAGGAGAGACTGGATTGGAGAGGCATGGACAGCAAATGAAAACGGAAATACAGTAGCAAGTGCAAATGAAAAACAAAACACTTTTCATTAAAGAATAGTACAAAAACACAGCCATTTTTTTCCTCTCATATGCTTAGAAACTGATAGGTATCAGAACAGATTTGGAAAAATCTCCTATCTCCTACTTTTTGAACTGTCTGAGAAGAAAAAACATTGACAGGTGGGAGCAGTTAACCTGGTAATGCAATAATGCAGACACTATCTATGGATTTACTATAAAATTATTGGCAACCAATAAGTTAGCTGTGAAATACGAGGAAGTTTAAATTTAAATTCAGAGAAAAAAGACAACAAAGTTTACTCTAATGATGGTAATAGCAGATTGTTAATGGGTAGTAAGGTTGCATAACTAGGTGATTGTTGAGAAATGTATATACTTTTTGTATCATGCTATTATGGTTCATTATTCAAGTTAATCTATATATTTCATAGTCATGGTTCCCACTTCAAGGATTAGTAGCCACAGATTGTATTAGGAAAATAAGTTAGTACTTTCATGTTGTTCTATCTACCAAAATATGGGTAGGGAGAATGGAGTGGAAGGCAACATGTCCTTCAAAGAAACACCAAGGAAAAAGATGAGCCCATAACCCACGGGCTCAGTTGACTATCACAAATCAGACTCAAGCTATCTGAAGAAAGTTCCAAAGTTGAGAGTTTGAAATGGTATTCATTTCCAGAAGTTTCCTCAGATGTGACCAGGTATATAGAAATGTACATCTCATCAAGGTGGATAAACTATACAGCAGATGAAGAGACATGAAGAATAGCAGCTGGGGGTCATGGATGAAATGTGCAATTGCTTTTCCATAAATGCCAATAGGAGTATAGGGACCCTCAACTTTCAAAGTATTTTCTTTCGAAATGCATAAACCCCAAAGAAATGTGTACAACTGAAGTAGGGGATAAGTAGATCAGTAGTAAAAACATGTCAAATAGATGTTAGTTATGTTGTCTATATGAATAGGGAGCTGCATTCAGCATTACAAATGATCATCTGCAGGAAAGAAACATTGATTTATTTTAAGGTTCAAGTGATTTAGTGTTGAGGGTATTTCTAAACATCTCAATGTTGTCTATGTGAAGTGGCGTTTGTGATTTGATCCAGTTGCCTCCACAGGAAAGAGTTTGCTGCATGATCCTGGTAATAAATAATTGTGGGAGTTACCTTCTGATACAGGGTATGTTCAGGACTTAGTATAGGCAGTGGATCCCAACCTAAGGGGGTGGGACAGGGGATAACCAGGTCTGCACAAAAAAAGGGTATATTTTTAGAAACTTGAAGGACTGAATGAAGTTGTATCTAGTATTAAGACTGAAAGGGAAGCCTCAGAAATAGGGAATGTTATTATCTTGGAGCGATGTCAACATCAGTAGCAAAAGTCTTCTTTGCTATAAAGTGGTCCAGGACAAGGTCCAAAAAGATCTGCATGGATGCCCCATCAAACTCAATAGTTTGCATGTTGTGGGCTTTTAACATGATTTCTATCTTAGTTGAGTAATGGTGTATCTGGCATATTACATCTCTAGTAATAGAGGCAGAGGCGTAACAAGAAACATCAGGACCCCGGTGCAAGAAACCATTAAAGGCCCCCCCCAAAAAAAAACAACAACAACATGATTTTGATACCTTTTTTTTTTCAAACCGGTTTGAAAGGTTTTTTTTTTTTTTACGTTTTTACATATATCTACTGCTTGGTAGCCGTACATTCTGTATATGCAACAACACCTGAGGGTTTAATAACACTTTAAAGCATTTGATTAATTTTTGGTTGGAAAACAAATGACACTGCAAGACAATGACACTCTGCACATATACAACAATCAGTACCTACCTGGTCCTGCTGCATGGGGATAACCAGGTCTGCACAAAAAAAGGGTATATTTTTAGAAACTTGAAGGACTGAATGAAGTTGTATCTAGTATTAAGACTGAAAGGGAAGCCTCAGAAATAGGGAATGTTATTATCTTGGAGCGATGTCAACATCAGTAGCAAAAGTCTTCTTTGCTATAAAGTGGTCCAGGACAAGGTCCAAAAAGATCTGCATGGATGCCCCATCAAACTCAATAGTTTGCATGTTGTGGGCTTTTAACATGATTTCTATCTTAGTTGAGTAATGGTGTATCTGGCATATTACATCTCTAGTAATAGAGGCAGAGGCGTAACAAGAAACATCAGGACCCCGGTGCAAGAAACCATTAAAGGCCCCCCCCAAAAAAAAACAACAACAACATGATTTTGATACCTTTTTTTTTTCAAACCGGTTTGAAAGGTTTTTTTTTTTTTTACGTTTTTACATATATCTACTGCTTGGTAGCCGTACATTCTGTATATGCAACAACACCTGAGGGTTTAATAACACTTTAAAGCATTTGATTAATTTTTGGTTGGAAAACAAATGACACTGCAAGACAATGACACTCTGCACATATACAACAATCAGTACCTACCTGGTCCTGCTGCAGCTCTCCTCCAGAATGTCCTCCCTCACAGCTCCTGATCTCTATGCCTCCAGCTCCAGGCTGCCACTCCCTAATCTTTGCTGACCACGCTGCCGGAACGTCCTACAGTGGGTATCCCGCCCAAAAAACACTACCTCCCATCAATATTAATACATGTCTGTACCTCGGTATGGGCATGGAGGGGAGTAGAGATCCACCAATACCATTTTTTTCTAGACCGAGTACATCAACTATAGAGGACTACAAATGCAGTTCCCAATCTCCCCCTGTTCCCACATCTCCCCTCTAGGAGAGCGGTGTATGGGTGGAGACTGCCCGCAAGGTCACGGGAGGCTGAGCGCTCCTCCTCACACCGCTCGCTCAGCCTCCTGTGACAGCGTGTCAGAGAGGAGAGCGGTACAAACATTCAGTGATCGCTGAGTGTGTGAACATAATGGAGGACATGGTATGGTTACTATATCCTCAATTATGAATGAATGGGAAGGGATCTACATCACCTCCTGTTCATTCATGATTGTGGTTATAGTAAACACACTCTGTCCTCATGTTATGAATGAACAGGAGCACTCAGTATAGAGGATTCCTGTTCATTGATAACAGGGGCTGCAGAAAAAGAGATTGACGGCTCTGTGTCTTCAATCTTTGAGGAGAGAGAGAGCGCTGACAGGTGTGATCAGAGCCGCCGCGGCCAATCGCATTTTTCCACGGGCGGCGTGCCATCCTCTTTCCTCTGGGCCTCCCCGAACTGGCGGAACACCAGGTCCCGGTCGCAAGTGCAACTGCTGCGACCCTGCTAGTTCCGCCAGTGAGTAGAGGAACATCTGGGCAAGGTGCCGTATGGACATGGTCTTTATTATTTTGTTCAAAAATTGCATTTTTTTTGGACTATCTTAGTAAGATCCTCAGGACTAGTGGATTCTGGAAGGCCTTTAAGTCTGAGGTTGCTACGCCTGTTCCTATTGTCCAAATCCTTCACATGGAATTGGAGGTTTAAAATAGTAACAGACTGAGCGATGAATTGAGATTGTAGTTTATATACCTCTTTCTTGGTAAATTGTAGTTCATCATAAACAAAACACAGTTACCCTGTTATCAGGGGGGCAACGCTATTCATTCTGCAATGAATCCCACAGCAGTTTTGTCACCCTGTTGACAGGGTAGCCTTGGATGGACATGTAGTTTGAAATAGTTTTAAGCAAGTAACAAACATCAACATTTTGTTTGTATGTAACAAATTAAAGTGTAACTCCAGCTAACACTTTCTAGGCTTTTACATACAGTTTTTTGTTGTTGTTTAAATCATATTAATAAAAACTAACCATTGTACGCATCCATGTTAGCATTAAATGGTTTGTCCCAATCCCTGTAACTAAAACATTTACTGGATACATTAGCCTGTCACTGGAAGCAACAAAAAATGAATATACTGGCAGGATCAACAGATATAAAACTATGTTAAGTAAAGTTGAACAAAGCATACTCTTGTAGTTATGTCTAATGTAGTTTGGGTGACAAATTTTTGGTATAAAAAATATTTGTCCTTTATGGCAAATGTATTGTATACAGATGCACTCACTGCCTGGTTGATTGTTCTTGCTTGTTACCAAGAGCAAACCTAGCACAGGCATTGGCATTCATATTAAGTTTAAACATAAGTACAAGGCTGGGGAAAACGAATGGGCGAAGCAACAAGTGATGAAACATAATTAATTCAGTGATTAGAGCATCACAATGTGAAGAAGTGGGAACATTTGTTGTGGACAGAGATAACATAGCATCAGTTACAATGTTTCTAAAAAAATAACAGGTACACTGAATACTAGAGAAATGCATACAGGAAGACAATGTCCTATGCAAATCAATGCAGTCAGGTACAGAAAAACACATACAGGGTTATTCACAAAGCTAGCCGAAGGATCAGCCATAGCTCTGGATGATCCTTCAGCTAGCTTCAGCTGCCGGGGCCCTTCGGTTCAGTCGAACCGAATGGCTGCTTTATGGGCTATTCACTATAGCCCGTACAGCTCCCGAAGTTGGCCGAGCCGAAGGCATATGCATTGATGTATAATATTCAGTATCCAATGGAATGCTACAATGGAATGTAATTTCCTGCTTGTGTATTTGGCACACACATCTGCACTAAGATACAAGTGAAATTGTAGGCATCCCCTGCAGCAGAAATGTAATATTTGGTGAGATACTTACTAAGGGTTCACTGCTTCTAAAGGGGTACATACGCTGCAACTTTCCCTATTAGAACTCTTTGTACCAGGTGGTTTTAATGGACATGGTGACAAAAACATGGTGAAACCAACAGCTTTCCTTCAGAACAGGAAAATGTAGGAATCTGTAACAAAGTGTGTTAAAATCCTTGCAATGTACATTGATAACTTAGAGAGTGTTGTTTTTTTTTCTCAACAAACATCGAGTTTACGCTTTTGGAGGAGGAGCCTACCGAGGACGATGGCGAGCGGGTGCACA
>NW_017309058.1:103036-105180 GCF_000935625.1 Nanorana parkeri | reverse complement strand
ATCGAAATTAATCGATTACATTTTTTTTTCGATTAATCGAAAATTTTTATCATTACCAGCCCTAAAAAATAGTACTATGTCTTATTTTCGGGGTAGGTCTTATTTTCGGGGAAACAGGGTAGTAGACTGACACGCAGACACATTAACTTTGCGGTGGTAAGTATGCGAAAAGACAAGCAAACAGCCTCAATCTTGTACAACTTGTTTGGAAAATATGTTCGCTCTATATTGCGGTTGATGTTGTAAATCCTGATCTCTCCTTGAAGAGATGTTCTGCAGTAGTGAACTTGTTCCCGCTCATCCCAGCCAAAGAAAGAATCCATTTGATGGTGATGAGCATCCTAAGTATTCTATTATGCATAAACTTGTGACCTCAAAGTTATCTAGGCCTCTGCTTTCTTTTTCAAGACTGAAGTGTACTGCAAATGCAGGAGCTTATATTGTTCATCCATTAATTCCTTGCTGCATTATTGTGTAGCAAATCCATACCTCTCAACTCTCCCTCATTTTAACCTCCCTGGCGGTATGATTATTCAGTATTTTAGCAACCAAAAGCGGTACATTGTTTTTCATGGAAATATGTTGTTTTACATTGTATGCCTGTAATTCTCAGTAAATCTTAGGAATAACTCACCTAAATCTGTCCAAACAAGAGTCCAGTAGACATCCCGGGTATGTTAAAGTTTGAAAAACAAAATAATAAATTATAATATAACAAATAATTAAAAATAATTACACAAAACAATAATATAATAATAATAATAAATGTAATTAAATAATGTATTCAAACAAAAAACACTGACATGTGTCCAAGCAAGGGTGCAATATTACTTCAGTAAACATCTTGGGTATGGTAAACTTTGAAACAGGTTACAGCACAAAGTCCAACGTCACAATCGGGACAATGGAACCTGGTCTCTTTTCGGATTTTTTTGCCGCTGTCATCGCGCCTCTAGCAACAAACCACGCACAGCCTTGTGGGTGCTGACTTTCTTTCTGTTGGAGGGATGTAGTCCATAAAGTGACGACCAGTCAAACGTTCTGGGTTGACAACGCCAACAGCACGACGTCCAGATCAACTCGCTGATGGCGTTTGGTGGTTCAAAAAGATTTATTCTGAAATTTTCCAAATGGCTTGTCACTTTGTTTTTTTAGCAGAACGCAGGCATTCCATAAGCACTGCTCAAGAAGATGCCTGAAGATTTTCTTATAATATTTCTTCTGCTGCTTACGCATAGCTGGATAGAAGTTCATGGCTTGGTCAGCTCTGTCGACACCTCCCATGGTGGTATTGTAGTCTATTACTAAATGCGGCTTCATGACAGTTTCATACGCATCCGTTTTGTGTTGCAAAAGGTACTCATACAGTTCTGGAGAAGTGTAAAAGTTGTCCGTTGTAACACAATAGCCCTGATTCAGCAATGGCTCCATGAGTGAGAGAACTGGTTCCTTTCCCAGTGTATATCACGGAGTTCCATATGTAGCCAGATGACGATTCGCATAGCATATAGGTTTTGACGCCAAATCGTGCTCTCTTGGATGCTATATATTGAATCCAGCTGAGCCTTCCCTTGTAGGCCATTAGACTTTCGTCTATGGTGATGTCTCTTTCTGGCACATAGGTTTGTTGGAAATTCCTCAAAATCATCTGGGATACCTTCCAAATTTTTTTCAGTTTTGGGGCAGGATGAGTGGGTTCGTCGAATTCCTCATTGTCTGCGAAGTGTAAAGACTTCATTATGAGTGAAAACCTGTACTCCGACATGACTGTGCCAAAGAATGGAGTGGCAAGTAATTTATTGGTTGTCCAATACCATTCCTGCAGAGGTTTGTCCACCTTACCACAATTAATAGGGCACCAAGTTCGCACATCACTTAGCTTGGTCGCAGAATCCACGTTTTCGTTGCTTTCAGTGTCTGACGACGAACTTCCCCACGCATCGCTATCGCTCAATTCAATAAGTGATTCCACATCACTATTGCTATTTTCTAGCTGCTCAAAAAACGCTTTTGACCTCAGCGGACGCTTTTTTGATGCCATGGACGCTCTCAAGTTTTCCAGGCAAATATAATAGTAAAAGTGCAGGCAGAACACTGGTACTATCTCTAGGGACAAAGCTGAGCTGAAATAATTTGTTACAGTA
>NW_017309058.1:69093-102767 GCF_000935625.1 Nanorana parkeri | reverse complement strand
CTCCGCTCTGCTTTGACTCTCAGACACCCGATATTAAGGTATCGGGTGTCTGAAAAAGGTTAACCCTTTCATTAATGAATGCCTCTGTAGTAAGGGCATCCATTAATGAATGTTAAAAGCTGATTCTCAGCGATTAACAGCCCTCTATAGCAGCAAATAACTCGTCACGTACAGTGTACGTCTCCCGTCACGAAGGGGTTAAAGGAAGTGTCCCACATTTGGAACCGAATCCCTCTGCCACTCTTTCCTCCTTAGTTGTCCCTTTTTTGATCTGATGTACAGACATCTATAAATCATGTATTATTTAACTTCCAAAAATGTATTCTGCACTAAAGCCTTTATTATATCTCTTAATCATCTTGTTTGCTATTTGGAAAAGCCAGTAAAAAGCAAAAGGTAATGGCGTTAAAAAAAAAAAATGGGTTTAAGCAATTATTTTTGGCATATACATTCTTAATGGTTTGCGTAACTGTGGGTGTGGCAGGGTTGTGTCAGTTGCCTATATATATTGTGCTGGAAAGTGCCATCTTTCTCATTTCAGATAGTTCCCAGATAGCAAGGATAACTTGCTACAAACTTGTGGCGGGGTGAAATTGTAATTTTGTTAACTTGCTGCACATATTCCTGGCAAGTTGTAGACTTGCAGAACACTTGAAGCACAAGTTCTAGTTGACACTTTTTGAATTTGTAGCAAATTTGCTTGGCAAGTCTACAGCAAGAGTCCTGCAAGTCCTAGCAAGAGCTCTGCAAGCTCGCTGGTCTGGAGACTTGCAAGCAGACTTGATTTAATTGTGCAACAAAATTGTGAAGCTTGCCAAGTCTGCAATAGTTTAGCAAGTCATTTTCAAACTTGCAGCTCAATTGCTTGCTATCTGGGTTGGGAGGTATGCAAATCTGTTTTTTCAAATGTACTCTTGCTGACTTTCATGTAATAAGAAAAATACTTGGTTACCAATTACAAGACAATAATTTTTCTATCTTTCTAGAACAAAGTTTATATTGCACAGATAACCCATTCACTACTGGGTAACACCATGTTTATTCAAATGCATACCCATTGTCATCACTATTATAAGGAATATAAGAATTATTAATTAATTAATTATGTTTGTGCTAGGGTTGCACCCATACCGTTTTTTCGGTATCGAGTACGAGTACTGATATTTTGCTTCTGGTACTTGCTTATATGGAGTACCGATACCGGTGCTTCAGCTGGCATAGAGCCGGCTTCCCGGGCCATTTTCCATTCGCCGCCCTCTATTCATAAACGATATAGATGTTGGAATAGATAGCTCAATCTCACTGTTTGCTGATGCACTAAGCTATGTAGGGCAATAACTTCAAAACAAGACATGAAATCACTGCATCAAGTGGGCTGCAACATGGAAGAGACGGTTTAACTTTGAGAAATGCAAAGTTATGCACATGGGAGCTAAGAACATGCATGCAAATTACTATCCAGGAGGTGCTCCTCTGGAGAAGTTAGGGTTGGAGAAAAATCTGGGGGTCAAAGACTCAACAATAGCATGCAATGTCAAGCAGCAGCTAGCAAAGTGAGGGAAATACTATCCTGCATTAATAGAGGGATTTTTGCAAGAGATAAAAACATAATTCTACAACTTTTTAAATAGTTACATAGTTAGTCAGGTTGAAAAAAGCCACATGTCCATCGAGTTTAACGATCACTGGTTCGGGCTCACCTTGAGTACATGGTTCAGTTTAGGTCACCAATTCTCAGGAAAGATGTCCTCGAACTTGATGGGGTTCAGAGAAGGACAACAAAATTAATAAAGGGGATGGAAGGCTTAAGTTATGAAAATCACCTACAGAAATTAAACTTGTTCTCCTTAAAGAAGAGACTTTTAAAGTGACTCTAAACTCAGGAGTTAAATCTCAAAAATGCATTCAAATACGTTAATCTTAACAAAAATGTATCTTATTTGTGCATCAGTCCAGGTTTTTTGCATGCTGGCTGGTGAGTGTGCTGGGAAAATTTTTTGCTGTTGTACTGTATAAAGCCCTTCCATATGCACGTTGCTTTAAAGCTGGTTATGAGTTGATGAGTGCATTTGCCATTTGTTTTGCCTGACTAATTTGGTGTAGTGACACACTGGGGGCCTCAGCTGCTGTTGTGATGTGCGGGGTCCCTTGTGTGTCCATGTGCCTTTAAGGAGGTTGGGCTGCCTCTGGGCGAACCTGCACCAAATTTTATCTCTTGCTACATGTGCTCCAAGATGGAGACTCTCATAGGTTAGAGTTAGCACCGCACTACACAGAGGGGCCTTGACGAGACAGCGCGGCTTTCACATATTCTGCAGTAGACGTGTATCTAAAACCGGTGTCCGAGTGTCACCCCACCGAGACGTCATCGCGCACGCGCGGCAGTATTCTAATACCTGCCGGCGGCCATCTTGGTGATGGACGCCGGCAGACAGAGGAGGAGACAGCCACCTTGCGGGATAAGGTATGCCTCCGGGTCCCTTCCTCTCTCCTGATACTGTCGGGCGTCAATGTATCAGGAGAGAGGCGTCCTCTCTCCTGATACTGTCGGGCGTCCATGACCGAGCGCCCGACTTTTCAGAGGGGGGTGACACCAAAATGACTAAGTCATTTTGGTGTCACCCCTCCAATGGTGTCACCCGGGTGCGGGCTGCACCCCCCTTGTGACGCCACTGCGTGCAGGGCTGGTGAGCATTGGGGGCGTACAGCCGGGTACTCCTATAGAGAAGGACGGTGGCTGCGTACTAATCACATGCAGCGATACGGCCGTGCACGCAGCACGAAGGTGTACTTGCCGGCCTTTTCTAGTGTGAATGAGGGCTAAAGGGTATACAGGGATATGTGAACTATTAGTGACTTGTATATATACACACACATATACACATATAGGTTGAACTGGATGGACCTGTGCAATTAGTCAAGCTTGCCAGCTATGCTACTATCGTAACGAAAATGTATCCCAATTTAGGTAATGAATGCAATACTTCCGCTTGCAGAACTCGTTAGAATATTTAGCACAGTTCAAAATGCTTGCTCATCAAAAGTCCGTGAAGCAGAAGACTGTGAAAACAGGAATACTGGTTAGCTAATTTATCATTGTGGGTTACAGAAACTTGGTCTCTGTCTAGGTATAGTGTCTCCATCCATGTCTTAGAGCTGCAATACCAAAATAGCCCTGTAGGTGTCCCTTTTTGACTACGAATCAGTTACTCCTGAGTGATTGTGTAGCTGACTGTGCAATTTAGAATCTAATAATGTAACCTGGACAAAAATAGAGGTCAAATATAAAAAAAACAATCCAGTTCCTGCAAGATGCTTTTTTTTTTTCTCGTGTAAAATGCCAAAGGTGGTTTTAGTCATTTGAACATAGCAATTAGCTGACTATGTAAAACCCCTAGCACAGCAAAATCAGAAAACAAAATCTGAAAAAACATGCACAAATACTAAAAGTTCCATGAAGTACCATTCGCACTGATGAGAACCTTGTCATGATTTTCTGTTCTACACTGTACCTTTTGACTTTTTATATGATATGAAAGTTACAATGTCTTAGTGAATTAAAATAAAGTCTTTCGGAAAATTAATCTTTCTCGAAAGCTTTTGTTATTAAACCCATCATTCTTGCAGCTGTTTATTTTGTTGTTTATCCACCGTGACCACGATCCTTAAGCTGTATATCCACTTTTGCAGCTAAATTGAAAAAAAGCCTCATTCACATGGGGTGTGTTGCTCCGCACAGCATGAAGGACCCAGAGCTGCAGGAAGTATAGTGCGGGCAGCTCATTTAACTCTATGTAGACACGGAAGCTGTGTTACAAAACACATGCTGTTTCCCGCAGCTCCAAGTTTCGACAGCCACACACAGATAGTGTATGGACCTGTATGCATCATGTCTGCGTCAGAGGCCTTACACTGTCTGTGTGCGGTTGTCAAAACTCAGAGCTGCGGAGAGCAGCATGTGAGGGTGCACAGAACCTGCATCTTCATGGAGTTACATGAGCTTCCCGTACACTTTTTCTGGGAACATCAAGAACCAGCCCTTCATGCTGTGTGGAGCAACATGCCCCGTTTACATGAGGCCTAACACCTATTTTATATTTGCTACATGTTCCCATTCACAAGGTATAACTTACAAACAAAATTGAAAACTTGCTACTTACATATTATGTACTCTTTTGTGAAAGAAAAGTTTTTCTCTGAACTGATTTTTACTCTGGAATACAAGGGGGTGGAGAGGTTATTGTTAATAAATGTAATCCTGTCTATACTGTGCTGGCAGATCTCATTATCAGTTGTAAACTAGATTTGAACATTGTCTGTCCTAACAAAGGGTTAAAGATCTAGAAGCATTGTGTGGTAACAGGAGGAAGTCACACATATGGGGTTTTCTCCTCAAATTTGACTGCAAAACTGGAAATACACTTTAAATGATCACTTATATTACTAGCTAGGATGTGGAGTAGAAAACACCACAGATTAACTATTCCTTAACGTCAAAAATAAAAATCAGGTCCTTCAGATAAAATCTCTTCTCTAGAGGGTTTGTGGCACCGCAAGGTGAAATTAGAAAACAAAAATGTGAGGAATTTAAAGCTGCCTACCAAAAAAAAAAAAGAATCCCAATTATTTTGTACATTGGATTTATAATTTACTGTAAATAAGGCCAGGCAATCCACCTCGCTTTAAAGTAGTGGCTGTGCGATGATTGCATTACCTTTGTTCCCCCTCATCATTCTGTGAAAAGTCTTTCTTGCAAAGGCTTCTTACTCTACCAGATTATCCACAATGAATCAGTTTGTTTATCAATAACTTCCATTCATTTATTATTTCTAGTGTTAAATGAGAGCATGATGAGCACTCCGTGAATAATCAATAGGTTAGGCGTGCATTACAAGCCATTGAAAAATTGAAAAAAGACAAGCCGAGACAAGTGGACTTTTTAATGTTTCTGATTTCACTCTCTACTATGACCCCTCTTTCTATAGGCGCTATTACCATATAATTAGAATTTGGTTCTGTGCCTCAGATACCCTTGTGAGAAGTCCATTGCTTCTCACCCTTCCTGCAGTAGGCAGTGCAGTGTAGTGTGTACAGATGGTGAATATTTTCTGGTATTAGACTCTAGAAGTTGCAGTGCCGTACGTACACTGTGGGTTGCAAGAAAAGACTTCGCCATGAGTTTGCATCTTTTCTGTGCTCCTCTCAGCTGATTAGACCAAAATGTATCCAATAGACTTTAATTCTTTGTTTTACATACTTCAAAGACAGCTGCATTGACCACAGTCCATTCCAATTGCAACACCAATCTTACTCTCGCAGTTGCCAGTCCTTGGTGCTGCTAAATAGCTCTGTTAACACTGAGGAATGCAGTGTGCTGTTCAGGACCGCATAAACACTTTTCCTGGTCACTTAGTGTATAGACTTTAAAAAAAACAAACAGGTGTGGCATAAACAACTCCTAGAATCCCATTACCTCAAAACAGACAAGTGTGAATAAGCCCTTAGAGGTGATTTTACACTTGAAGTTATAATGCAGGGTGTCATATATGTATGACGTTCCACAATCTTGCATATTTAGACACCATTGGTTAACAGCACCTAAACTTTACTTCATGAAAACGCACCTCACGTAGAGATCCTAATCTTAGTTATGTAACTGGTTCACATGTATGTGTGACAGTTTTGTATGTTTATAAAGGGAAACAACAAGGCCCATTCACACCTATAGTACATGCATTACGCACATAAATCAACAAAATCTAAAATTCCTTGCTACATAAAATAAAAAAAGCAAATTTACTTTGTTAGCCTGTTTACCAAGGCAATATTCAGCCTTTCCAACAAATGACACTAGGGGGCACAGATTCACAAGTAATAAGTCAGAGTAAGGCCGTGCATAAAATTTACTATATGTAGAAATAAATACATTTAACATGTATTTATAAATCTACATAAAGGAACTGACTGGAAACCAATTAAAAATATATAAAAGAAAGCATGGATAAATAACTTTGAATTAACATAATGATGTACCATGCTGCAAAATCATCTACTTCTGAAGCAATAGATGTAGAGATTGTGAAGTTTGGTGTCTGCAAAGGAGTTGCCTTGTTTTATGACATCACATCTGCCTAAATCTACTGGGCTACCATTAGAGCAATAAAACTTCAGAGTCAGCATCCATCTCTCTACCACTCTCTGCCATTGGTCACACACATTGGTCAAGCTGGCATTACCTGTGATCTTGGTAGACTTCTCCCACTTCAACCTCCATTACAATTTCTTAACACTGTGATTGTGCTCATATGTATTTTATTATGTGTATTTAAGTTTGCAATCTGACTGAAAACCATATTAGAGCCCAAATAGCAAGAACATCATACTGATAGCAGGTGTACACAAAGAATACATAGTACCAATCAGGAGATTTTGAGGTAATCCTTGGAACATGCAGTATATGGGCAAAAATGCCTACAAAAGCAAATAAACATCTGGATAATGCCATATTTTGTATGGCAGATGTATGAATAAATGCCCCATTCACTAAACAGCATGTAAAGAGGTAAATGGAGGTACCAGCTTGTTGATACTGGATGTGCATACCAACGGGTTTCTAGCAGAGCATCACAATCAGATGACACAGGGTAAATGCTTTTTTTCCCCAATAGCTTTTTATTTTACTTATTGCAGAAACAGGTTAAATCCTATTAATCTGTTGAATAAAAGCATATAGTTAATGGTTAAAGCCTTCGGCCTAACTGAAGTCACTGAAACAGAAATTCTGTTGGACAAACATTGTGACAACCTCAACTTTCACTGTCTTGCCTCCACGTACCTGTTATAGTTGCAGTTGTGTAATGTATCTAAATAGGAAAGTGCATCCCAGCCCCAAAGTTTGACCTTGCTGCCCAGTGCACTTTGTATTCTAACAGATCTGCTCAGGCACACCCCCTTCTCTTCCTCAGCACTACAAGAGGACACTGTTGTGGGGTGTGAATATTACTCCAGCATAAAGAACTTGGGTAAAAGGTGGAACTAGAATTGATTCTGCACTGGGTGTCTTCTGTTCTTGATTAGTATCTATACTATGCCACTGATTTGTACCAGGTGTCTCTTAGCTGCATTCTGTATTACTCTTATTAGCCTTTGATAGTTGTTGCATATCTTATTTTTTAAAATAGGTTGATAGGTTGGAGGCTTTCGAGGAGGTCTCTGTGTCTAGGTGAAACAGTGTTAAGCTAATTTTTAACATATCTTGTAAATATGTGACGTCACGGTCGGCTCCACCCAGTTGTTATTATTTAATCACAGATCAGCGTCCCCAGTTCATTTGGGGACGCTGATCTGTCATTACAACTGAGCAGAGCGAGCCGTCAGTTCATGGCTGGCTTCGCCCAGCTGTCATTTGCAGGGCGAACGGCCAGCATATGCCTTCGGCTCAGCTGAGCAACTCGGCTGCCTTTTGCTGCTCTATGGGCTATTGTGCATAGCCTGTACATCAGCCCTTCAGTTCGACTGAACCAAAGGGCTCCGGCGGGCGAAAATTTCCAAAGGATCAGCCGAAGCTACGGCTGTATCCTTCAGCTCAATAGTGAATAACCCCCATAATCTTAGCACAGGAATCTTGCTAAGGGTGTCAAAGGTTTTATGGCTATAGGTGCCAGTCATGGAGATTTGGCCCTGTGTTCAGTTATTATACAGTGCCCAAGTTATTGACCAGCAGGTGGATCAGCGGCCTTCTACAGATAAGGGAACATCAGCTGAAAATGGCTGAGTTGAGCAACTGTCATATCATGTCTATGGCTAGTTGGTGTGCATCAACAGTAAAAGAGAGAACTTCAGGGCATCTAATCTATGGACCTAAACAAAGCTAATTGTGCATCATTTTCTAAAAGGAACTATTCTCAGGCAAATGTCTGCTAGTACTTAAGATAAACATAAAAGTGATGATGTTACTATTATTTAATACACCATATTACTTCTCTTTGTATGTCCTTGTCTTTGAGCCTCATGCAAGCTGATTATGTTACCTTAAAACGATCATAACCATAGACAATTCAAACTGAGCATATGATTAAAACAATGCGTAAGCAAATGTTACCTTCAGTGAAATTGATCCTTTGATGAAGAGCTGGATTGTGACCAAACAGGGCCCTAGGCACCGTATTAGCTTTGGCCCTGTCCTCTAAGCCTCCTTCCATATGAACACTCTGTTGACATATTCCATTAATATAAGAAAATACCAAACAAGTGTTGTCGCCTCAAAGAAGGTTTCTGCATTATATGTTACTCTCTGATGAAATGTAAACAATTTTTCCTTCTGTATTACTTTGTTGTACCTTAAGGGCCCATTTATACTGTATCTTTGTGCTGCACTGCATTGAATTGTGTTGTGCATTGAATGTTGTGCATTGAATTAAGGCAGCACATTGTACCACAATGCACACACAATCATACATGCAACATTTTTTTGCACTGCAGCACATGACAGCACGCATGCATAGGTGTGGAAGAGCCTTAAAGTGGAATTAAACTCCACTGCCGGCACCCTGGGTTTTTGCCATAATGTGTAAGTATTCACAGCATCTTGCATATGGCTTACCTGAAAAGCGCCCCCACTTCAGTTCTGTGACAGCCGCAATGTCCGTTGTGCCCCATCGTTGCCACTGATTTCTTAGCCCAGTCTTCATCTGTGTTCGGCGTCTTTGGTCATCATCTTGATTGGCCAGCTTTGGGTGCTGTAACTCCCGCACATAGTCATACCTCCCAACAGGCCCTCGTTTGGAGGGACTCTTCCTCATTTACCGTATTTTTCCATCTATAAGACGCCCCCATGTATAAGACGCCCCCAACTTTTCTTACCCAAAATTCAGAAATCAATATTTTAAAATGATATAATTCATCACACTTACCTCTAAGTCAATCACGTTATGCTCCAACATTACAGCTCTGGCACTGGCTACTCGCTCTCCCCGGCAGCAGCTGACATCGGGTACAAAAGATTTATGATCGGATTACAGAGACAAGATAGGTTTTGCTCCAGTCGTGGATCTTTTGTGCCTGGCGTCAGCTGTTGCTGGGGAGAGCGGATTGCAGAGGCAAGATAACAGTATTCTTCCACTCTCCCCAGCAACAGCTGACGTCAGGTACGAAAGATTTACAATTGGAGGAAGACTTGTCTTGTCTGAGACTAGTTTGCAGTGGTATCTGCGCTTTCGGCAGTTTCGCAACCACGGTTCTCCTCTCGGCCCCCATGTATAAGACGCCCCTCTATTTTTGGGTAAACATTTTAATGAAAAAGTAGCGTCTTATACACGGAAAAATACGCTATGAAAATGTATTATTTAACTACCAAAAGTGTCATTCTGGACTAAACCTTTTACCTTTTTATTCTCTTGTTTGCTTTTTCAAAAAGCCAGCATTAAGGGGAAAAAAACAGTGCTTGGTTTCACCAATTATTACAAAATAATAAATACAAAATTTCACTTCGTGCAAAAGTGCAAAAAATAAAACTTATTATACAAAAATTATAAGAAAATTCCTTGTATAATAAGTTGTTTGGTTTTTTTTGCACGAAGTGAAATTTTGTATTTAATATCTCACTGGCTACCACCAGGATATGGTAGCAGATTATGCACTAAAGATTATAAGCACTTTCATTGTGTGTTAATAACACGTATTTAATAGTTTTGGTTCACTTATTGGTGACCCTGAGCGCTGCACACTCATTTACATACATTTTGACCCCAGTGTCCCTAGCGCAGCAGCTTTTTTTATTTATTTATTTATTTATTTATAAATACACAGATATCTATCTATCTATCTATCTATCTATCTATCTATCTATCTATCTATCTATCTATATCTGTGTATTTATAAATAAATAAAGTAGAAAAAATAAAAAAAAGGTTTAAAAATGTAGATCAATGATAGAGCTAAAAAAAAATTGTTTCTTTAAAAAATAAAAATAAATAAATCAATTGGGCGGAGCTAGCAGTGACAGCTAGCTCCACCCAGCTGTTTCGTATAAGCCAGGACCTGCTAGAGTCTTCTAGCAGTTCCCAGCCAATGAATAACAACTGGGTGGAGCCGGCCGCCGAGTTTTCATTGTAATGACAGTTCAGCGTCCCCTGGCTACCTGCCCAGATAGCAAGGATAACTTGCCACAAACTTGTGGCAGGGTTAAATTGTAATTCTTGCTAACTTGCTGCACACATTCCTGGCAAGTTGTAGACTTGCAGAACACTTGCAGCACAAGTTCTAGTTGACACTTTTTGAATTTGTAGCAAATTTGCTTGGCAAGTCTACAGCAAGAGTCCTGCAGGTCTTAGCAAGAGCTCTGCAAGCTCGCTGGCCTGGAGACTTGCAATGCAGACTTGCTGTAATTGTGCCACAAAATAGTGAAGCTTGGCAAGTCTGCAATAGTTTAGCAAGTCATTTTCAAACTTGCAGCTCAATTGCTTGCTATCGGGGTGGTAACCAGGGGACGCTGAACTGTCATTGCAACTGGCTGGAGCCAGCCGTGAGATCACGGCTGGCTCCGCCCAGCTGTAAGTTGTGAGGCTTTCGGCCCGCTTCGGGTTTCACTTCGGCTCAGTAGAGCCAAAACATATGCCTTCGGCTCCACTGAGCCACTCGGCCAGCTTCGGGAGCTGCACTGGCTATAGTGAATAGCCCGTACAGCAGCCCTTCGGTTCTACTTCAGGCGGCTGGAACTACGGCTGATCCTTCGGCTATCTTTGTGAATAACCCTGTTAGTTTTTACAGAAATTGCCATTTAATTATTTTTATTTAATAACATAGTTGTTTTTACCTTTTTTTATCCATTGTGGTACCCCGGTTCTGATGATCTCCTGCAGCCTTTTGCATCCACTTTCTGTCTAAATACCCTCTAACGATCTCTGTCTGTGTGGCATTATTTCTCAGATCATGATTCCTTTGTGTAGACAACAGTCGCTCTTGCCTGCATAATGTGTATAGGCATGGGCATGATTCATAATGCGTGTTGAAATTGTCACTTGAGGTCTTCATGAGAAAGCCATGTGACAGGTTGTCAATTCAGGAACATAATTTGGAGACTATTTCAGAGCGTTGTAACTTCATAACAGGAAGTACCTGAACAAGGACCTTCATAGAAGAATAACCATGTGTTATTTTAATTAAAGCTGCAGATTTATAACTATTGGAAATGGATTTTTAAATTACATTAACATGTTAAAGCTTATATGAGATGTTGGTGATCAGATTTACAGCTAGTATAGCTGCCCCATAATGATCGCACCTCTTTTTTGTAACATCCTTGCAAACTGTTATTCTTGCAAGATACAGTCAGCCTGCTGGTATCTCAGAAAGGTGCTTTCAGACAAAATCCATTCTGTTTGCTGCTGGGCTCCACCATGTTGCCTCTGACATCAAGGGGCATCATGGACTTTTCTGTCAACGAATGTCAAAGGATTCTGGTTAAATGTGCATTCAGGTTAGCTAGAGTCTATGGTCTTTAATGTGTTCATTTTGAAGCAAAGGAGGCAGTTGACACAAGCCAAAACATTTTAATTGAAGCATGCAGAGATAGATGTATTACATTTTTGAGAGATTGAGTTAAGCTGCTACCGAGTAATTAATGAATTATTAAATACCTGCTATCACTGCTGCTTGGCTCAATGCCTGCGTTCACAGCCACTGTCATAACCTGGAGCAGCTGTGCACGGCAACCAATCAGCTTCTCTCTTTCATTTTCAAATCTTAGCTGAAGACAGCAGCTCATTGATTGCCCTGGGCAACTGCTCCAGATTTTGTCTGCTCCAGTGTTCCACCTTCTAGGGGGAACGTATCAAAACTGTGGCAGACAGAATGGCAACCAACCAGCTTCTCTCTTGAGTTTGTTCAGTTAAGTTTTGAAAATGAAAGACAGAAGCTGATTGGTTGCAATGGACAACTGCTCCAGATTCTGCGTGCCCAAGTTTTGATGAATTTCCCATCACAGAGAGAGCCTGTGATGTTTTGAAAGGGGAGGAAATAAGGAGCCAGAGCAAAAGCAATCTGACACTGCCGTAAGTGTCAGTTTTAGAATGAGTGTTAGGCCCCTTCTTCCCGGGGGCGGTTTGATAGGGCCTGCCTCAGATACCCAATTTAAGTCTATGGGCATCTAACGGGCATCTATTTACACTCGGTTATCCCCAACTCCGGCTAGGCCTGGAAAATGAACAGATCAGAAATCCATTTTGCCGGACCGGATCGAGCCGCATCAGGGGTAATCTGATGTAAACAGATACATGTCCGTCAATGGGGAAAATCACCTGGTGAGGAGGCAGCATGTACCTGGCTTCCTGGCCAATCAGCAAACCGGGGGGGAGGGGGCAAGTTATTACTCACCCCCCAGCTTCCTGATTGACCAGGAAGCCAGACGGAGAGTCATTATCCGCACCCCGGCTTCCTGATTGGCCAGTCAAGTAATTACATGCCGCACAGCTTCCCGGTTAATGACTGCCACCTAGCTTCCTTAATGGGACTTCTGGTATCAGTATTTAGTATCGGTGAGTACCGCAAAAAATAAATAAAAATAGCTGCATCCCTAATTAAGAGCCTTTTTTTCATTCAGGTTTTTTTTAAATTTCACATGTGTGGTGACAGGGTCTCCTGAAAGTGGAATTAAAGTCTTTCAGGTTTTTTTTGGAAAATATATCTACTGCTAACAAGCAGTAGATAAATGCCCCATGATTTAAAAAAAAAAATAGAAAAGTAGGCAAATACCTAAATACTTACCTGTTCCAGTGCCGCTCCCTCCCGGCTGAAGAACTCCCATTTTCCGAACGGCTGTGAAGGAGTGTGTGGGCGCACGCGCAGTAGAGTGAAGGGGAGAAAACAGACAATGACAATGAATGGACCCAGCTGGCAGAGCGCATGCCTCCCTGGGACATGAGGAGTCTGTGCTGGATCAGAGAGCACTGGAGGGACTGTCGGAAATGAGTGGAATGAAGAAGCTGATCGCACCAGAAGGCATTAAATACGGTAGGTTCTTATAGCAGCATTGTGCGGGGGGGGGGGAAGCATTGAATGTCACTTTAAGTAATGAGTGAACTGTATGGGCTAGAAAATGCTGTGTCTGCAGTTTGTCATTAAGGGCTGTAATGTTTTTTTTGGCAGGGATGTCCACCAAAGAACTTACTATATAGAAAAACACACCTGATTTTCAAATAGTTTCTAGCAATCAAAATATTACAGCATAATAAATTGACCTGGGTATCAGTTTCCCGACTGGAAAAGTCGTTAAGTTTTCCAAAAAGTAAGCATACAGGAAAAGCTCCTCCCCACTACCTCTCCTTCCTTGTGCAGTGTAGAGAAGTCTTTCTGAGGCTCAGAAAGCTGTCCCAGCTGCTCCAAGCTCCCTGCCTGGAGATCTTATCCTCTGCTCTTCAGCACCTCCATCCCTTTCTTGTGCTGAAACCTGAGATCTAAAGAAAGCCTCCCCAGCCTCTCTGTCTGGCTGCGTCTTTCATCTTGCCATTTAGAAGGACTGCATACAGACAACTGCACAAGCAGGCAAACTATGTTAAGCATGTTGCAGGCTGAACTCTTTTGAGGAGTAAAGAAAAAGACAAAACTAGCAGGACATCACAATCAATTTTCTTTTTAAGCCTTGCTTTTGTGTACATTGCAGTTTGCAACCTTTACATTAGAGTGATGTTATGAATTAGCAGGGTCACTTTGTGTTAATGGGAATAAGAAGATAAGTGGAATTGTGTTTATTGCTTTGGGATGCACAACGTTTGACAGCGCAACTAAAACAGATTTTGGACGCAGGTGAAGGTTTCAAGTCACAGCTGCCTATTGCTGCTCATATGGATCCAAGCAGGAATTTGGTATTATTTTTGATTCTACTTTATGGTGGAGTATGTATGGGATCTACAAATCCTCCATCGGTGAAGGAGGTTACAGAATCCAACGCTCAGGAATCAGGAGAGGACACACTGAAAGATGAGTCTGAGAATCAGGAGAACATTCTGTCCCAGGTATCATACACTGAATCTCTTTCTGTAGTGTCACTTAGTACTTCTGCTTCTGCTTTTCAATGAGAACCCAGTGTCAATATGTCATTTTTCTGCTAACCTAACATTGGCTACTTGTGACTTAATTTAGCTAGATAATAAAAGTATAGTCCATTAACATATAGTATGTAGACTAACGTGATACATGAACTAAAGTTGTTACAGAATAAAAGTATGTAAAGCAAGATTTTTTTCATTTTGGTTAAGGTAGATAAGAGATAGAACCTTGGTAAAGTTGTTATTGCTGTCTGGGGAGATTCCACCTCTTCATGTGCCATGGTGACCATTGTCACCAAGACTAAAAGTGAGGGAAAAATCCAAAATTTTGAGTTGTCACTAGAACAGAAATAGAGGGGAAATGGGTACACTTGGGGTGCGGTGACAATTTTCTAAGGATCTATTAATATCTGTAAGTTGTGGCAATTTGCGGTAAAAAGGATGGGGGAATCAAGCATTTTTCTTTTTTAGCCCATGGGATTGAATGTGAAATAATGGCAAGGATATGGCCAAATTGAGGCCACTGTGTTTCAGTGCCATTCATTTTTAATGACACCTTAGTGCATTTAGCCGGTACACTACAACCCATGTGTGTTTTAGTGCACCAAAATGCAGTGATGTGATGTGATAAAACATACAACCAGGGATTTTTCCTACTTTGGAGATATTTCTTTTTACTTCCTGTTGTGTTTACAGAACAGGAAGTAAAGGAAATTCTCCACAATGAAACCCAAATGCCAAAACAATACAGATTTTTATGGCTGAAGCGGGCAAAGTGAACCATACTCCCAGTTTTCTGAGGTAAGGGGCACCTTTTAGTGCCACATTTTAGGCAGATGTCACACCCTTGCCATACCTCCAGTCTTGCTTACATCATCTTAGATTACAGAAAATCACAGGTAATATAAAAACTGGAACTTTTTTCTTAGAAAAATAGCATTGCCTATATCAACCAAATTCCATCATGTCTGCAGACTAGGTTAGAAAGACAAAAGTCCCTATGGGCAAAGGCATTCATTTCCCTTTTATGCCTAGTGTGCACGTCTGCCTAATGACAATATAAAAGAGAGTGTGGAACAGAGGTACAAAAGAAGGGAAAGCTTGCAGGCATGAATTCATTATACAGTGGAAACGCTTGTTAATTTTTTTTGAGTAGACGTAGGCTATCTATACACATTGGTTAAAATGTTTTGCTGAGCTTAAATATCAGAGGTATTTGTTTGTTTCCTTTACTGTAAAAGAAAAACAAGCGGTATTTCTTATGATAATGAAAAAGTTTATTTTCTTGTTACGTTTTCTGCCTTTCTGTGAAAGCCTGTAAGTAATCTGCGGTGGCAGGTCAGAATACAGATTATATTTACAGTATACTAAGGAATGCGCCGCTTAAAACATTGAGGATTACAGAAAATAATATAACCAATTTGTATAAAAAATTGTCATGCAATTTTCATACCAATATAGAATTAACGTATTTATATTACTGAATACATGTCTCTTTGATATATGTGTGTGTTTGTGTAGTTGTAAAAACTAAGGTGATGCTTACTGATAACTCTGTAGAACTCTCTTTCCTCTGGTATCAGGAATGTGCACTATTGGCTATTTGACAGCTGAGCCCCACTAGTCATTTGTATGAGTCCTCCTTAAAGGCCGATTCACACCAGCTCCAGTGCCCTGCGCTGGAGCGCATCCTGGCTGGCTTCCTGTGTTCAGGGGCGGTGCATTGAAGTCCATGGCACCACAGGCACGCCCCCCGTCCGCACCAGAACACATGGCCAGGGGCTGACTGGCAACTTTTAGCCCAGGGGGCAAGTACAACCCAGAGGCCCATGGTGCAGCAACTTGGCCCCCCTCCCGCTCTCCCTCTTCCCCGCCTTCTCCCCGCCCCTGTCTGCCACTTTTGCCATCCATGTAACGGTAGTGTGAATGTATTTATCAGTTTAGGAAATTTAAAGCACACTGGTAGTGGAGATGCCTCGTCAGGGCTGTGCACGTGCATGACTGCTGCGCCACTGGTAGTTCTGCCACTAACTCAGAAATACATTATACAGCATTGCAGAATGGCATTGGCTATAGAGAACTACAATTCCAAGCAATACATTACACAACAATGCAGAATACCATCAGCTATAGAGGACTATAAATCCCAGCAATAATGACTACCAACAGCTATAGAGAACTACAATTCCCAGCAATACCATTATACAGCAATGCAGAACAGCATCAGCTATAGAGGACTACAAATCCCAGCAATAGTACATTATAGCTGGTGGTATTCTGAATTGCGCTGTATAATGCATTATTGCTGGGTTTTGTAGTCCTCTATACAGCACAATGCAGAATACCACCAGCTACAGTATATAGGGATACAACACATTCCAGCAATACATTATACATTGAGTGTATAATGTATTGCTGGGATTTGTATTCCTCTATAGCTGATAAATCCCAGCAATACATTATACATACAGTGTATAATGTATTGCTGGAATGTGTATTCATATGTATAATATACAGCACAATGTACCATCAGCTATAGAGGAATACAAATCCCAGCAATACATTAAAGAGCACCAGGTGGGGGGGGGGAGGGGAATGCAGGCTTACCTGAGCAGTCTTCCAGCAACTTGCTTCTGAGATCGGGACTGTCTATCGGTGGCTGTCATTCCCTCACACCTGCTCCCCCTTACTTCTTCTTCTCCCCATGTCCCTGTGCCGATTGTGGATGTGTGGATGCGCGTTTAGAGGACTGTGTCTGCCTGATCCAGCCAGCCCGGATCGCATACAGAGGCGATCCGGGCTGGCTGTACCAGGTAGACGCGGCATGTTAGAGGGCCCTCTGCTGGGGCCTCCCGAACAACCCCTTGCGGAGCAGCGGTCGCGCCGATCATAGAGCCGCATCAGATGCAGCGGGCCGGCCGGGTGCAGGTAGCAGCGGAGTTCGAGGGGCCGTTCGTGACGGCATCGCAGAGGCCCGGGGGGCAATTGCCACCCTGCCCCCTGGCCCAGTCCCCCCCTGCACATGGCACAGTGCCTGCGTTCTGGTCCAGTGCAATCTGAAAAAATAGTGCATGCAGCATTTTTTCAGATCTGAAAAAATGCTGCATGCAGTGTCACTACCTGCTGCAGTGCGGTAGTCCAATAAAAAATCCCTCTTGGGATCCAATAAAAAAAGGCATTAAGGAGGTGCCAGTATCCTGAATGCCAGGTAGTCACTGCTCTACCAGCCCCTGAAGAGCACTCCACCGCTTTGGGGGAGCCTGCTGCCTGCCGGTGCGTTCCAGCCCTAAGGATAGTCATTTTCTTCCTCCAGCCATCCCACAGGTGCCTGCAATAGTATGTGCTCCATAGTATTATGTGTGTGACGGGGAGAGATCACTCATTCCAC
The DNA here is from genome assembly GCF_000935625.1 of Nanorana parkeri. NCBI lineage: Eukaryota > Metazoa > Chordata > Amphibia > Anura > Dicroglossidae > Nanorana > Nanorana parkeri. The sequence continues at coordinate 85,337 of NW_017309058.1, read as the reverse complement.
GCTTGTTCCTGTGATGGTTGAGTTCACTTAACACACTGTCTATTCTAGCTTACATGCAGGATGAAGTGGATTTTTTGGCCCGGACATGCAGACTTTGGGGAGATTTCCATTCACATTTTGTTTCGGCTTCCAGAGAGAAAGTAAAGGGATTTTTCCTGACTGGAAAAACAACAAACAATAACCTGGTACTGGTTTTATCCCTTCCTTCAAATTATTATTAAACCCTTTACCTGGAAGCCATGCCCTTAACCTCTTGCCGTCTGCCCGTTGTCAAAAAACAGACGGATGTTAGACTCACATGGGTCGGTTGCCGTAATCAGACGGCATTTATTTTCTGCTCGCATGGGCAGGAAAAACCTGTCCGTTCTTTACAGCCGTTACCGGCTGTTTCACATACAAACGATTGGCGACTCTATAGCCGCCGATCGATTGAATGTTGTGTTTTGCTCGCCCCCCTGTAGTGCCGCCATCACCTAGAGTGCTGCCCCCCTCCTGACCCCTCACCTTTAATCCTGGATCCGCTAGCCCATCTGTGGCCCGGGACCAGCTCAGGAGGGTGCCAGGAGGTAAGATGGGAGGGAGTTTAGCATCTTTAGCGCCCCCTCCCCCCCCCAATCGCGAGTGCCGCCATCTCCCCCCTCCTGACCCCTCACCTTTAATCCCGGGATCCGCTAGCTCATCTGCGTAGTGTGTAGCTCATCTGTAGTGTGAATGCGGAAGTGATGTGTAATACATCACTTCCGCATTCACCTGTCAGTCATCTGGCTCCTATAGCCAGAGAGAAGAAGCTGATGAAGCAGATCTCTGCTTCATCAGCTTCTTTGGGGGTCGCCAGGGGACATTAGGGGTCTTAGAGACCCCTAAGGTCTCCATAAAGAGGACCTGTCAGTGTGCCTTTGCTTTTATATAGGGGGATTGTTATCGCCCTATGTGATAGCAATAACAATAAGTGTCAAAATAAAGGTAAAAATAAATAAAAGTCACATATAAAAAAAAGTAAAAAAACTTTACTCTAAAAAGTCCCCCACCCCCACGTTTACGCACATATAAATGTAAATAAGCGTTCGATTCGCCAGCGCGCGAAAACAAAAAATTCCTCTACACATGTTAGATATCGCCGTGAACGTTGGAGTGAGAGCAATCATATCAGGGCCATCAATCACTGATAACACTAAACTGATGAGTGGTAAAAGCTTTTAAAGCGTCGCCTATGGCCAATTTTGGGTATGGTACTTTTTTGAGGTTTCACGCGTGCGTGCAATTTTAAGGCTTGACATGTTTGGTTTCTTTTTACCTGACGTGACCCCGCCTTTTATATTTTACCAAAAAATTGGGTAAATATAAATGTTTTATAATTTAATATAGTGGAAACCGTTTTGTTTTTTTAATTTTTCCTTAATATAGTAAAAAATAAAAACCTCAGCGGTAATTAAATACCACCAAAAGAGAGCTCCATGTGTCCCCAAAAAATTGTATAAAATTAATTTCAGTACAGCGTTGCATGACTGAACAAATGTCAGTCAAAGTACCCCAGCGCTGAATACTGAAAAATGGCCTGGACAGGAAGGGGGTTTAACACCACGGACTTCAAGTGGTTAAAAAGCAGGCTAGTCATCATGTTTGCCTGTGATCTTTGTGCAGGCAATCTTTCTTTTAGTTCAGGTCCACTTAAAGTAGTGTACAACTACAACAAGTAATGAATAATACGTTGAAAGACGATATATATATATATTATATGTCGTTTTGCATTAGTAAGCACATATATGCACTTCTTATTTTATTTTTATTTTTTCATTAGGGAGCGCATATTTAATTTTTGGTTTTTTTCTCACTTTTTCACACAGGTAATTACACAGGGAAATTAATTATATAGTTACTGTAAAGGAAATGTGGAGGAACTCTCTCCCGTTCCTCTTTCCCCACCTTCCCCTTTCTTGTTTTTTAAAATTAATTAATTAATTTATTTCGTGTATTGTAGTGCGTAATGTTAATATTGTATTAATCATGTACTTTTCTCTGTAAACATTTGTAATGAATACATAAATGTTAATAAAAAGTTGATATGGAAAAAAAAAGAAAGACGATATATTGAGCCCTCACTGAGGTCTAATGCCTGAAGCTGATGAAAGGGTGAGTGCGCCTTAAAAAATTTAAGGTGGCCATAAATGGTCCAATAATAGTTAGCAATCATTCAAATTTTAAGCATTGGTTGTGACAATTTTGCTATTTTTGGTGATTCAAAGTGAATGCCCAGCCAAACCTTTTTTTCCAATTAAAATAGAATAGAAAGGGAATAGAGCTACTACTATCTATGGGTCAGTTAGAGAGATTTCCACTTAGTTACTGTTACATTGACAACATTTTCCACCAGACAGAAATTCTCCTCAATGGGTGTTCGAATCCTTCACTATTTTATTCAAAACGAAAAAAAAAACCAGTTAAAACATCCTTATTGGTTGTCATGGTTTTGGAAATCCCTCTTCAAGCATGGAACACAGAGGGAAGACTCAGAATACTGTGGAATGGATGCACCACTATCATTGTCAGCCAAAAATCATGGTGGGTTCCTTCCAGCAACACCACACATCTCCCATTGTTGAAGGGAAGAGAAGAAATGTTCCAAACATGGATCATAGTAAAAAATTGCTAGATGATGTAATCCTGCTCCATGCCATCCAAAACTCAAACGTGTGTTTGATTGCCTGCATTGTTACACCATTCTTGAAGAATTTTAATAGACTTGTACTCATGTTCACAATTATTTAACAGAAAAGTAAAACAAAAAATGAACACAGACACTGGCAAACTGAGACAATAAAGGAAGCTTAGAATAAGAGAGTGAACTATAGTCAGCTTTGTCTTACTACTACCATTACAAAGAGTATTTATAACTATAGATCACATTTTACTGATGATTGGAAAATGTGCCATCAAATAAATAAGCTCAGACACACAGTAATTGAACATAGAAAATGGATATCTTTATCAGTATAAAGCACAGAGGTTGAAATCGTAGCATAGATTTCTGTTGCACAATTTGATATTTTGCATACATGTTCTCATTTCTAATCAAGATAAAGTGATAATAAAGTCAAAATGTTTTTAAGCTATTTTGAATGTTGATTAAATCACTTACAATGGAACATATCTCTCCCTACCAGTTCCAGCTGTGAGACTGGTCCCCTGGAGCCTTCTTTCTTACTGGTCTCCAATCACTCTTGTCACCTCCCCTCTCACAGACATCATCACACACAGTAGCGCAGGCCCAGTGGCCATCTCATTGAGATGGTACATGGCCAATGGTAAGAGTGCACATCCACATTCCAGCACTGAGTAGAGAAGAGGACCAGGCCACCAGCTGTTGCAGAACCACGGGGTAAGGCAGGGCTTGACAAATTTGCTTTGAATCTAGGAGCCAGCTAAAAAAGTTAGGAGCCAGATTATTTTTTTTTATTTAATTTTACTTTATTTTTTACTTGACTTCATTGCTATAACATGGGAGGGGCTCACAAGCCCCCTGTGTGATAGCACATTGGAGATTACCGGTTCTCTTGAGGTCTATGAGACCCCCAGTGTCACTTTTCCACTTCAGTAGCTTTAGCTGGGAATGACAGCTACCTGCTGAGACAGCTGAATGTAAACACAGTAGGCAGTGGATGGGAGCAATAGCATGCCTGCTACTGGCTATTTCAAATTGCAATAGCCAATAGCAGGCTGGCTGTTGCACCCACTCACTTCCTGCTGTCAATCAGCACAGGAAGGAACTGATTGACAGCAGGCAGTGGGTGGGAGCAAAAGTCAGCCCGCTATTGGCTACCTCAATTTAAAATAGCCAATAGCAAGCTGGCTATTGTTGTCTGCCACTGGATGGGCAGTTGACCCAAAAAGGGGGACAGGGGAGGTGCAGCAGGGGCACAGGGGGGGTGCAGTGCTGCCAGATGGGGCGCAGCAGGGGCGCAGCAGGGGCACAGCAGTCTCTCCTCCCCGCTGGGCACCGGCTTTAGCGGCCTGTGTCCCCTTCGATTCTCGCTGCCTCTGCTGATACAGGCAGATAGAGCAGCGGGGACTGAAGGGGACACAGACCGCAGCATGCAGCAGGCTCCCAGCGGGGAGAACAGGAGGAGCAGAACTGATTCAGGGGTGCAGGAGGCAGAGTTGGCTGCCGATGACAGTGAATGGGCTGACAAAAGCGATGGCGCCAGGATGTAATTTCTAGTCACCATGGCGACCTGGCACCTGGGATTTGTCGAGCCCTGGGGTAAGGTATATATTTCCTTGTGGTAATCTAATAGAAAAAAATAGCAATAGATCCTTTTAAAGCCTGGGGGTGATAATGGGTGAATTTTATGATTTTGGAACTGCCCAGAGTAAGGGTTTAACTGTATTAGCTAATATAATAATGATTTCCAGGAACTCTGGACAAAGAAAATCTGTGTTCACTTCAGTTATCCAATCATCCCAGGTAAAATCGTGTTTCTAAACTATCTTACACATAACTATGTACTCAGCTTATCTTTAATTAGCTTTCTAAGAGAACTTTTTTCACTCTGCTAGTAAATCAGCCTTACTGGCTTGCATCATTTTCATTCCATTCCAAAGTTACCAATTTCCAGCCCCCTGCACAGCTTAGATCTCATCAGGATGTTCCCTCTTCTCCTCCGTGTGTTAAATCAACATTCCCAGCAGGATAGTAAAAGTGTTTATATTTTGGTTTCATTTATTAAGGACGTATGTCTGCATAATGAAATTCACCTTGTATGCTTGTTATATGGATAAATAACCCAGCTGCAGTTTAGAACAGAAAATCCACACTGACAGTCTGTTACACTGATTTGAACATTTCTTCCTTCTAAATGCCATCATGAAAATATATAAGGGCCGGTGCACAACTGTACATGTACCTTCTTTTTGCGATACACGATGCCCGGCTGCACGGATCCGCCCGTCGCAACTGGGGTGCCCTTAGAAAATAATGGCACCCACAGTGCGCTCGTCAGTGATGGTCAACTCCGTAACAGCGAGGCAATCCACGCGGTATCGTGCACAATTGCCACGTGGCACACACTTCTCCTCTCCCGCCGCCTGTTACTAGGGACGCGGCCTGTTACTAGGGACGAGAAGCCCGTCGGCAGTGCGGGGCCCCGGGACCCTACACTGCCGCATATTCCACCGGGGGGGGGTGCTCAGGACCGGACCTTACTGGGAAAATAGGAAAAACTAATTTTTTTTCCTATTCTGACACGACTCAAAAAAAAAGAAAAAGCAGTGTTTCTCTCCTTGGCGGCCGGCAGCGGGAGGAGACTCACGGAGCGCCAGGGAGAGTTTGCTGTCTGGAGATCAGTGTACCTGGTTAGCTGGTAACGAGGGACGCTGATCTCTCTGCAAGTGGCTGGAGCCAGCCGCAAGATCACGCCTGGCTCTGCCCAGCTGCCAGAAGGAGCTAGTAATGGCGATGCAAGCACGTTTGGCATTTGTGTTTGTTTTGCGAACAGGTATTTTAACAGGTATTTGCAAATATTTGCACATTTTTGATGAGGAGAATCATCACTATAGCAAGGCTTTATGAAGCATTGGCTGGCTATATTATATATTTATTTATGATATTGACCTAATGTTTGCGATTCTATGATTTTATTATCCCACTTTGGGGTGCCGATTTTTAACATTTTTTATGCATGGGGGTGATTTTGCTAGTGTATATGATGGCTTTGTGATCATATACTTGTATTGAATAAAAATTGGGTTACATGCTCAAGAGTGGAGCAGCTTTGTGTTGTGGATGAGAGTGGTTTTATAGTTCAGATGTGCTTGTCCCAGTGGGCAAGCTCAAAGGTGCTGATTTAGGTGTGTGTATAATATACAGTATGTTTGCTGTATATTAATGAATGTCAGCAATTTATTCATCCAGCCTTCTAAAGTAACTGATCGGTCCACATTAATATTTGGAAGGGTTTTTGTGATTTGTATCAGAGCATAACTTTTTTTTCTTCAATGGAGCATTCTACCTTCAGTTCTGGAGAAACAAAATAGAAACAGTGTTGGTTCATGCTAATTTGTTCCTGGGCTAGTGGGAGGTCATAGTTGCTTTTATTTTGGAAATATGACCTCGTATACAGCCCACATACAGATGTAGAACAGATATTTTGATAATGGCGTCATTCTTTGGGATGGCCCCAAGACACTTTTCTGTTTTCTTGTAACTTAAAAAACAACATTGCATGAAATCAGTTGTCCTCCTATTAATTTCTTAGGCCTTACAGTTTGTAAAGACGAGACTGGGAACCTATGCACTATAATATATAGAAAAGTGTCAATAATGAATAGTTTGTTTGACTGGGCAAATCACTCCCAGTCTCTGGGCAACCTTCTAAAAGATAGAAGAAAAAGTTCCAAAGGTTAAGATTAAACTTCTTTAAAAGAGTGAAAGTGAATGTAAAACTGTGCATTGAATTTACCCAAAGAAGTACTACGATACAAACATAGTAAGCCATACATACCTTCTTTATTGCTCCAAATGATTTAGACAGGAAATTCACGGTCATTGTAGCTTAATTGCCAATTATATTTTGAAGGAATATAGGTTTAGACCCTCTCTAAGGTTTTCATTGATGTGTTTCTTTTGAGGAGATTTCCCCTTACTTGCTATCTGAGTGACAGCCAGGATATTGCTCTGATCTAAAATTTGTTTCCCTTTTTTGGAATGCATACCTCATGCTTCATACTGACCTGTCCGCACTCATGGCAGATCTACATTGCGCTGCCCATGGGGAAGCTCTCCTGGCATGGGCAAAACCTATTAATTCATATTAAAAGCCTGTATTTAACTGGATATCATCAGCATGGAGTATAAGAACTTGGATGGAGGTGGTGGGGAATAATTTAAAGAATAATAACAAACTGCAAATAATGTGTCCAAAGAGGCTTCTTACCTAATCTACATAAGGTCACTGATTTGGTTCCAGATAGAGGAGACTCTTCTAAACCGCCATTGGAGAGTGCTTATTACCTTTTGTCAAGATACCGTGCGCGGGTGTCCCCACACCGCATGCAGGTACCCACACGGGAGGACCAAATGCGTGACCACACCAGACAATGCCTATGAGCTTATGAACGTATAGTTTATTAGACACACCGAAATCATATAAACACAAACAACCCCACCAACACCCACATGTAACCACAAACAACTAATAATACCTAACTAAATGCAAAAAAAAAATCACAGACAACAGGGCAAGTGAAACCTGGGGAGCAAGGAAACACAAGGGGAGCCACTGAGCAATGGCCAGGGTGCAAGGGGGCACCAGGATGCAGGAAACAGGTCACAGGAATAAGGTCACAGGAATCAGGTCACAGGAAACAGGATACAGGTCACAGGAAAGAGGATACAGGAAATGGCGACAATACTGTGGCACCATGCTCACTGCAGGGAGGGATTAAATACTCTCCCAGATCATCAGCAGGTGATGCCTAATTGCAGAGACACCTGCAGGTGACCCCTGGAGCTGCAGGTCCAGGTTCCAGCGTCACAACGCAACCTGGAGGTGCTTAAGTCCCAGACAGCCACTGACTGCCCAGAGACACCTGCAGGTGAGCACTGGAACTGCAGGATCTGCTCCAGCTCCACGGTGCCACCTGGAGGTGTCCTGTTCCCTGACACCTTTTCTGTTGTACAATGAATTTATGAAGTGCGGTGATGAGATTTTTTCATCCAGCCCTTCAAACATTTTTACCTGCTCTGTGAATGAAGGATCTCAGAGTGGGTAAGTGCTTGTCTAATCATTGGAGTGAATATGCATTTTGGGTATTATTTATTGCATTGGTGATGTTTGAATATTTATTTGTGGACACTTAATAAAACTGTGGGTTTGAAAATGTATTTTAAAGGACAATCATCTACCGTATTTTTCACTCCATAAGACGTACTTTTTTCCCCCCAAAAGGAGGGGGGGAAAGTGCCTGCGTCTTATGGAGCGAATCCCGACGCCCGAGACATGCAGTTTCGGGCGCCGGGCGAGTAGTAGGAGCCACTGCTCGTTTAATATGAGTGATCTAACGAGATCACTCGTCTTAAAGCCGAGCAGCGGCGGCGGCGATCGAGTTCAGCAGCAGGAGCCACTGCCCGTTTAATACGAGTGATCTAATGAGATCACTCGTATTAAAACCGAGCAGCGGCGACGATCGAGATAACCATAGAGCAGACGAAGAATAGACGTTCTTCGCCTGCTCTGTGTCATCACTGAGACCGTGGCGCTGTAATCACAGCGCCACCTGTCTCAGCGGTCACTAACTGCAGCTTCTGTCACAGCTTCTGTCATAGAAGCTGTCACAGAAGCTACAGTCTCGAGTGCTCCCTGCGTCCTATGGTCCGGTGCGTCTTATGGACCGCAAAATACGGTATATAATTTGCATTTACAAGAACACCCCACAAAAAATGAAAAAAGGAGATGATGCCTTTTCAACCTGGACAATATGGACAGTCGAGCATAAGTTAAACTAAAGTCATAGGGATACCAGCCTGTATGTGGTGAGTCAAGCCGATAGCTTTCACAGAATGACTGATTTTTTTTAATTCAAAAAAATATAAAGGTAAAAAAAATCCAGTAGATACAATAAAACAGATAAAATCAAAGTCAACTGGCAGATAGAAATAATAAATAATTTGCCAGCTGCTGGGGAGAAGAACTGCCAACAGTATATCAAGTATGTATTGTTGCTTGTCTTGTCACCTTTTCTCATTTGGGTATGGTACCTTTATTTAGCAATATACCCTCCCAGTCTGAAAAATAAACACTTCTCTGAATTGCTTACATTCTTCTTTCCTAAAGTCTGTAGTTTTGTAACTCCATTGTCTAACACTTTATTGAATGCCAACTCAAGTACTTTTCAAGTCTACATGGTAAGTATTTTATACATTACTTCATGCAAAGATGTGGATTAAACACATGTTACACTTCCCTTGCCTTGACTGAAGACTCCCCTTTCCACTGTTAGTGCCAAACTTTTAACCACTGTACACTCTTTCCATTTTTCATTCTCCCTCATTTTTTCTGCTCAAGTTCTTTGCTTCCTCTCTCTTTATATTCTGCCCCCTCACAGATCAAAGAAAATGGTACTAGCTACTTTTCCTTTACAACTGTGTCTCTTGGCTATATCACAGCAAAGACTTGCACAAACATTTGCCTTAAAGTAAAACTAAAGCCAGCATTTTTTCCCATTTGTATCCATTTGTGGAGATTTCACTTCCTGACCCATAGCCACAACAGGATGTGATCAGAAAGTCTTCCAAAGTGAGGGAAATCCCTGGTTGTCACCAAGGTCCCCTTTGGAAGATTTCCCCTCTATTTTTGTTTTGATGACAACTCAAAATTTGCTATTTTCTTTCACTTCCACTGTCAGTAATAATGGTCACCAGGACAAATTGCAAGGATGAATCTCCCTAACGGGGCATAGACAACAGTTAAAAAAAAAACCTGACAGGTGTTCAAATCCCTCTCCACTCTATCCAAAACAAAAAAAAAGTTTTGTCTTTAGTATTCTTTTGACTACTTTAAATGTCTACCTAAACTGAAGAACGAAAAATGTATTTAATGCAGCTTACCAGTTAGATGTAGAGGCTGCCTCCCTAATTATATTTTTTCAGGGTTTTTCCCTTTATCTTTACCTAGTGATCCTAACACACTTTCTGCCCTAGGGTGACAATGCTCACTAACTATATTGAATCTATGGATGAGCAGCGTTGTCACCCTGGGCTGCTTGCTCCATTCAAGTGTAATGGAAATAGTATTTTTGGACACATTAGTGTATTGTAAAGATCAGCATCAATGGTTCTTTATATAATTCCTACAGAAAAAACTTCATAGTAAGATTTTCATATTTTTATTCACCGAAAAAAAGCATTTTCTGAATTGTGAATGAGGGTGAGTTGGATAGAGTCAGATAATTGTTCCAACGTAAGGGATATCCACCCTTTACTGGGTAGTAGGTTTGTTAGATGGGGAAGAAGAACAGTTATTTAGAGTCTAATCTCACAGTAACAGGGTGCCATATATTATATGGCTTAATGTGTTATCACATATGGGACTCATTTTAGAAAAAGGTGGAATGGGTTTGTAGATAATTTCAGGTATGTAGCAGAATTTAAAAATGACCCATAGATGTTATACAAAACGGACATAGCACATAATCCAAAAAAGAGGAGACCACACGTTGAAATACTCCATAGCAAACTTTATTACCTCTTACCACTTTTAGCAGCCTAGCATGGCTAACTAGAGCTCCTCCGTCTAACAAGTTTGCTTGTCTAGAGCCTAGTCATAAAAGCCCAAGGATTTTAAGATTAAACCTTTTATGAGTGAAGCAGGCTAGAGGGAGGAGCTCTAAAGAGCCATGCTTAACTGCTGAGATTGAAAATAGTTTACAATGGGATGTTTCGGAGTGCGGTTTCCAGCCCCTTGGACTATGTGCTACGTGAGGTGGTTTGAGCAAGCCAAAGGTTGACCTGCACCTGTGTTGGGGGTTTCCAGGGTACAGAGGACCTAAAATAGATTTGTGGACTTCAGTGGAATGTAAACAGACATGACTTTACAAATATATAACAAGCTTAGGGTGACATTTTTGTGAAAATCAGCATGATAAAGTGGCCTGCATGGCTGCCATAATGATGTAGACACATATTTTCTATATATCTTTATATCAAAGTCAAATGAAACAGTGGGGCGAATTGAGAGGAATAAATCTTCAATATGACCATTTTTGGCTACTAAGGGCTACACCTAATTTGAGAAAAAGAAGGCAGCACTTTGGTTAATTGACATTATAAGAACTGCAGCTTACAATATTTTATCCCAAAACATTTCTGAAGGCATTCAGCTGCATAATATTGTAAGAAAAAAGTAATATGTATCAACTGGAGAACAGCAGGGGCCTTATTCATTTTAAGCCAAACCATTAAGGAACACAAAAGGGAAGTGAGAGTACCACGTGCAGAAAAAAAAAAAAAACAGTTTGGCATGCTCAGTGTGGTACAAGATATATTAATATGCATAGTATCACATATAGCTCCCAATTTAGTGTAAACACACGTTTCAAACAATATAGAGTGTAGATAGCTCTCTTCCATGTATAAGATGCTGGAAGTTTCAGCACTTATACTGAGCTGAACAGCAGCACCTGTGTAGCAGAAATTTGAGGGAGAGAATAAAATCTAGGATGTTCCACTGAGTGGTGGTCGGGTATGGATGACACTTTCTGGGTGACCACGGAGGACTTAGAATGTGAGCTGATAATATAGCTCAAACACTAAACAGCACTCAAAGCAAAAAAACAGCAATAAAGCTCTCAACTATACCTTTAGATGTTTTCTTAAATCAGGCAAGATAGCTGATTCCAGGTTTTTCTTAGCCCTTTCACGGTGGTCTCTCACCATGGAAAGTTTTGTAAAGAAATGTGAAGAGTGTGTTTATCTGATAAGCTTTATTAACATACAATGGACAAGCCATCTCTGAATGGACAAAACCCCTCACCCATCACAGCCCCTCCTAACATTTAAAAGAAATAGAAACAAGAAGACATTTTAACCCTTAAAACCCTAACCCGATTAAAAGCAATTTAAACTGCAAGAAGCATTTTTTTTTAGCTTATGCAATGTGAATGGGGACATGTAACAAATATAAAATAGGTGTTATCCCAAATTGTCTGAGAAAGTGGAAATACACTTTAAATGATAATTCTAACATCTGTATGAGTATTTTGAGCAGATTGGATACTGAAATGGGGGTTATCACCAGCAGTAAATCAGCAAGTTTGCTTATTTTATGCTCCCTTTTAGATTAGTATGTATATGCTTTAAAGATTTAAGGGGTTATTCACCCGCACATTGACTGCCTTCGGATGTACTTCAGTCGGCATGCTCTGCATGTTTGGCTGAGCCGAAGTGCAGAAGGACTTTGACTCAGCCGATCCAGATGTTGGATAGGGGCCGAACTGCAGTGAGTGAATAGCCAAATGCCGCCTCGCGGCATTCGACTCGGCTATTCTGCTTGGTACATCCGTAGTACAGAGCAGAATAGAAAATAGTGAAAAAAGTTGGGGAAAAATAGTTGAAAACATTTTTTTCAAATGTAAATAAATACTAACATGAAAAAAGAAAGATTTAAAAAAAAAAAAGAAAAAATATATTAAAAAAACAATTGGGCAGAGCTAGCAGTGACAGCTAGTTCCGCTCAACTGTTTCCTATTGGCTGGCACCTGCTAGAGTCTTCTAGCAGGTCCCGGCCAATGAGTAACAACTGGGCAGAGCCAGCTGTGACATCACGGCCGGCTCTGCCCAGTTTTTATTGTTTAATGACAGATCAGCATCCCCCAGGTCATGTGCGAGCCGTGAGACCTTTCTCCACACTTCGGCTGTCGCTTTGGCTCAGTCAAAAAAAACGATTGGGCGGAGCTAGCAGTGACAGCTAGCTCCGCCCCAACTGTTTTCTATTGGCTGGCACCTGCTAGAGTCTTCTAGCAGGTCCCGGCCAATGAGTAACAACTGGGCAGAGCCAGCTGTGACGTCACAGACGGCTCCGCCCAGTTGATATTGTTTAATGACAGATCAGTGTCCCCATGTCATTTGGACGCAGCGGAGCTCCGCCCAGCTGTCATTTGCGGGGCTTACGGCCGGCCATTCGCCCTGCTTCGGGTGTCAGTTGAGCCGAAGCATATGCCTTCAGCTCAGCTGTGCCGCTCTGGCCGCCTTCAGCTGCTGTATGGGCTATAGTGAATAGCCCATACAGCAGCTCTTCAGTTTGTCTGAAGCTACTGCTGGATCTTTCAGCTCCTTTGTGAATAACCCCCTTAGTCAAAAACAGTTAAACTGTGTACAGTGTCTTCTGATCACAGAAAAGGCTTTTGGAAATGTTACAGTTTGGAAACTACCATAGAACCTTACTATTCTGCTAGAGTATCAAAAAAATATAAATGGCTACCTAAACAGTACACAATGCTAGAGTGTTACTATCTGGCACTCTTTTTTTACCTTCTTCCATTAAACTAAAGACCCCTAAATTGTTTGATTTCGCTATAGAATGTATTCTTCCCTGCTGTCACTCTGTTGTCTCTGATCTCTGGATTGAATTAAATTGTAAATAGTGCAATTTTGTTCTTAGGCTACCATAATTACAGTTTCCTTTTTCAGCCAAATGGCTTTAAACAGTAGCGCAAGTAAATGCTCAAGAGGGTTTAATAAGAGAACAGAATTGGGTTAAAAATGTGTTAAACCTAATTAAAACATTTTGTTTGTTTCAGCTAATATAATAATATACCACATATCATTTTGCCTTATTTAGTTAGTAACCAATCTTTAATTGTTCTGATGCATCATAGGTTGGCAGTAGATGGACAAATGTCACAGCCAGTACAATGGACATTTTCCTGTGCTCACAGGAATGGACATTTTCCTGTGCTCACAGGAAGTAGCCCTAACATTTTCTCCTACTCAGTTGACAGGTCATCGTGGTATACATATAATGAAAAATCAACAAAGTAACACCTTTACAAAAACATGCAAATCATGGTCAATATGAAGGCCCCTAGAGCGCATAATATTCAGTCTGGGGTTTACACTTTCAATACTAGGCATTTAATATATCTCTTTTTGTAAGAATAATTGAATCTTGCTATTATTTTTCTTGTGTTATCTATTTATCTATTGTTTATTATTCTTTAAAGCAGGGGTGCCCACTATTTTTCGTCTGGAGATCTACTTTTCAAATGACGAGCTCATTGAGATCTACCAACGAAATATCCAGAGAAGCGGCGGGAGGAGAGGACATGGCGATCTACCAGTGATCGCTACACGATCGACTGGTAGATCGCGATCGACCTTGTGGGCACCCCTGCTTTAAAGGATGTTACCAATGCCTCCCAACTGTCCCTCTCTTGGAGGTACTGTTCCTTATTTGTAACCAAATCCCTCTGTCCTTCTTTCCTCCTGAACTGTCCCTCTTTTTGGTCTGATGTACAGATATCTACAGTATGAATAGGTTCTATTTAATTACAAAAGTGTTATTCTGCACTAAAACCTTTATCTTGTATCTGAATTATTCTGTTTGCTATTTAAGAAAGCCAGTATAAAAGAAAAGGTGAAAAAAACAATTCTGAGTTTAACCAATCATTTTTGGTATATAAATTCTTAATGGTCCACATATCTGAGGACAGGGCAGTGGTTTGTCCATTTCCTATATACATTGTGCTGGATGTTGTCCCTCTTTTACATATTGGTAATGCTATTGTTTGGCTTGAGACATTAAAGGGGGTTTCTAAACCATTACTCTTTGTATCTACATGTGAAATCTGTGCATACTTCAGGGGTTCACAACTCCTTGACTACTTATAACTTTTAGTATAGAGAGTTCTATTAAAATCAAGGCAGAAATGTGAAGCACTTGTGCAACATCCAGTATCCCTAGGCCCCTGAGAAAAGTGAAAGCTGAAACCTTGTTTGGAAGCTCTTATAGGAAGATAAAAGCTAATAATATATGCTTACTTTTATGCACATCTGGTGAGCTTCCCCAATAAAAACAGCGGTGTCTCTTTAGGTAGCTGTGCTGCTTTTTTTATTCCATTTTTTTCCAGAAACTGTGGGTGTACAAAAGAAGGAGGAATACTTGGCGTTAGAGGAATGAGTGGTGGGAAATAGATTGCAAAAAAAGAGACAGAAGTATTAGTTACAACTATTAATCCCAAAGCTGTAGATTGATTTGCTAAAAAATCCTATATTTTGGAATCAATAGGAAAATATCAAATTATATCTTTGAGGGCTGACCAATATACAGATATAATGTGATTAGATAACGAGAAAATAGTTAGCAGTTCTAAATAAATATTATACATACGGTATATATATAAACACATATTTTATTCACAATAGAAAATAGAAAACATATCACATGTTTAAACTGAGAAAATGTACAATTTTAAGAAAAAAATAAGGTCATTTTGAAATTCATAGCACCAACATGTCACAAAAAAGTTGAGACAGAGCAACAAAAAGCTGACGAAGTAGGTGGTACTAACAAGGAAGAGCTGAAAGAACTAATTAGGTTAATTGGCAACAGGTCAGTAACATGATTGGGTATAAAAAGAGCATCTTAGGGCGTTAGAGTATCTCAGAAATAAAGATGGCAGGAGGTTCACCGATTCTGTGAAAAGCTGCACCCCAAAAATGTCAGTTTCAGAATAATATTCCTCAACATAAAATTGCAAAGACTTTAAATATATTATCATCTACAGTACATTATATCTTCAAATGATTCAGAGAACCTGATGAAATCTCTGTGCCCAATGGACAAGGCTAAAATGCAATATTGGATGCTTGTGATCTTCAGGCCCTCAGACGACACTGCATTAAAAGCAGGTATGAACCAGTGATGGACATCACTGCATGGGCTCAGGAATACTTCTAAAAATCACTTTCTATGAACACAGTTCGCCGTGCTATCCAAAAATGCCAGTTAAAGTTCTATCATGCAAAGAAGAAAACTGTTCTGCGGTCAGACGAGTCAAATTTTGACATTCATTTTGGCAATCATGGGCACTGCATCCTCCAGACTAAAGAGGAGAGGGACCTTCCATCTTGTTATCAGCATGAAGTTCAAAAGCCTACATCTCTGATGGTATGGGGGTACATTAGTGCATATGGAATGGGAAGCTTGCACATCTGGAAAGGCACCATCAATGCTGAAAGCTATATGCAGGGTTTAGAGCAGCATATGCTCCCATCCAGATGATGTATTTTTCAGCGAAGACCTTGCATACTGCAGCAGGACAATGCTAAACCACATACTCTTTGACAACAGCATGGCTTTGTAGTAGAAAAAATACAAAAAAGACGACCCAGGACTGTTGAGCAATTAGAATCCTATATCAGGCAAGAATGGGAAAACATTCCTCTCCCAAAACTCATGCAACTGGTCTCCTCAGTTCCCAGATGTTTACAGAGTGTTGTTAAAATGTGGTAAACATGGCCCTGTCTCAGCTTCTTTGAGATGTGTTGCTGCCATCAATTTGAATATTACCTTATTTTTTTCTTAAAAAGGTAAATTTTTTCAGTTTAAAATGTTATATGTTTTTAATTTTCTATTGTGAATAAAATATGGGTTTATGAGATTTGCAAATCATTGCGCTCTGTTTTTATGTAGATTTCACAGTGTCCCAACTTTTTTCGAATTGGGGTTGTGTATATTTATTTATATATATAT